>NW_013953619.1:2361-3265 GCF_001266775.1 Austrofundulus limnaeus
GTTAAATAAGAGGTAAAGTCTGACCTCTCAGGGTCTGTGTTGACCCCCAACACAGGTTTGTCCTGACTGAACACTTTACTGGCAACAAGCAACATGGTTCCATCACCTGAACACAAGAACAGAACGGACCTGGGCTTACAGTCAGAACCAGAACCAGAACCAGAACCAGAAAACATTCAAACCAAATGAAATGAGAGTTTAAACAAACACGTTGGCTGTGAAGAGTCTCAGGTCAGGGTCAAAACAAAACTAATGGACTTTTATTCTGAAACTGAAGCAGTTTCACTTCCTGTCCTCCATGTGAGGACCCAGTGGTTCCAGGTGGTTCAGTTCAACCACTACAAAGCATCTTCAGCTTCAAAATAAAAGTCCAGATGTTTTCTTGTCTCCATGTTGACCTCAGACACACGAGCTGAAAGACAAACAAGAAGCTCAGACCTCCAGCAGAGATGATGGCGTCGGCCCATCGGACCACCTCTTCATCATATTCTCCTCTCTTCACCACCCGGACCTCCATGTCTTTTCTCCTGAAACACCAACAGAACCCATCAGAACACCAACAGAAACCAACAGAACATCAACAGAACCCATCAGAACACCAACAGAACCCATCAGAACACCAACAGAAACCAACAGAACATCAACAGAACCCATCAGAACACCAACAGAACCCATCAGAACACCAACAGAAACCAACAGAACATCAACAGAACCCATCAGAACACCAACAGAACCCATCAGAACACCAACAGAAACCAACAGAACATCAACAGAACCCATCAGAACACCAACAGAACCCATCAGAACACCAACAGAAACCAACAGAACATCAACAGAACCCATCAGAACACCAACAGAACCCATCAGAACACCAACAGAAACCAACAGAACATCAACAGAACCC
>NW_013953619.1:4202-4836 GCF_001266775.1 Austrofundulus limnaeus
AACATCAACAGAACCCATTAGAACATCAACAGAACTCATCAGAACATCAACAGAACCCATTAGAACATCAACAGAACTCATGAGAACATCAACAGAAACCAACAGAACCCATCAGAACATCAACAGAAACCAACAGAACATCAACAGAACCCATCAGAACATCAACAGAACCCATCAGAACACCAACAGAACCCATCAGAACACCAACAGAACCCATCAGAACACCAACAGAACCCATCAGAACATCAACAGAACCCATCAGAACATCAACAGAACTCATCAGCACATCAACAGAACTCATCAGCACATCAACAGAACTCATCAGAACATCAACAGAACTCATCAGAACATCAACAGAAACCAACAGAACATCAACAGAACCCATCAGAACATCAACAGAACCCATTAGAACATCAACAGAACTCATCAGAACACATCAGAACATCATCAGAACACATCAGAATATCAACAGAACCCATCAGAACATCAACAGAACCCATTAGAACATCAACAGAACTCATCAGAACATCAACAGAACTCATCAGAACATCAACAGAACCCATTAGAACATCAACAGAACTCATCAGAACATCAACAGAACTCATCAGAACATCAACAGAACCCATCAGAACAT
>NW_013953619.1:5810-6344 GCF_001266775.1 Austrofundulus limnaeus
GGTCTTAGTCCTGGTGTAGGTGGGTCTTAGTCCTGGTGTAGGTGGGTCTTAGTCCTGGTGTAGGTGGGTCTTAGTCCTGTTGTAGGTGGGTCTTAGTCCTAGTGTAGGTGGGTCTTAGTCCTGTTGTAGGTGGGTCTAAGTCTTGTTGTAGGTGGGTCTAAGTCCTGTTGTAGGTGGGTCTATGTCCTGGTGTAGGTGGGTCTTACTCCTGGTGTAGGTGGGTCTCAGTCCTGGTGTAGATGGGTCTTAGTCCTGTTGTAGGTGCGTCTTAGTCCTGTTGTAGATGGGTCTTATCCTGTTGTAGGTGGGTCTTAGTCCTGGTGTAGGTGGGTCTTAGTCCTGGTGTAGGTGGGTCTAAGTCCTGTTGTAGGTGGGTCTTACTCCTGGTGTAGGTGGGTCTTAGTCCTGGTGTAGATGGGTCTTAGTCCTGGTGTAGGTGGGTCTTAGTCCTGGTGTAGGTGGGTCTTAGTACTGTTGTAGGTAGGTCTTAGTCCTGTTGTAGGTGGGTCTTAGTCCTGGTGTAGGTGGGTCTTA
>NW_013953619.1:7181-7762 GCF_001266775.1 Austrofundulus limnaeus
GTGTAAGATAAGTTATTTGCATAAATAACTCGTCTCTTACAGCAGTAAAGGTTCATATTATGAATACGGTGACAAAGCTGGCCGTTTACTGGCACACCAGTTACGGCGTCAAGTTAACACTCGTATAATACCTAGTATTCAAAATACCCATCAGGTAATTACAAACGACCCCATCGAAATTAATGACACTTTTAAATCATTTTATTCTTCTTTATATTCATCAGAATTTCCCACAGATAATAATAAAATGAAGGAATTTCTTCAAAATTTATCAACTCCTGCTATTGATATGGATACTGCCAGGAGCATGGATTCGTCACTCAGCCTTGAGGAAGTAATAAATTCAATAAAAGCGCTGCAGTCAAATAAAGCCCCTGGCCCTGATGGGTTTCCCATTGAATTTTATAAAAAGTTTATAGTAAAATTGGCACCACTATTACTGGATATGTTTAATGAATCTTTAGAACGTAAGGCTTTACCTCCAACATTAACACAGGCTACTATAGTTTTACTTCACAAAAAAGACAAGGACCCAACTTCATGTGGTTCTTACAGACCACTTTCCCTGTTGAATGTAGATG
>NW_013953619.1:8762-9869 GCF_001266775.1 Austrofundulus limnaeus
GCTTCTAACTTTTCGCTTCTTATAACAAAAACAGCATCTGATTTCCAGAGTTGGGGTAATCTTCCCCTCTCCCTTTTGGGTAGGATTAATATTGTTAAAATGAATGTTTTACCCAAATTTCTTTTTTTATTTCAGTCTATTCCTCTTTTTATGCCAAAAACCTTTTTTGATTCCTTGGATAGGTTGATCAATGGCTTTATTTGGAAAGGGAAACCTCCTCGAGTTCGTAAAACATTATTGCAAAGATGCAAACTCAGTGGCGGGCTTGCATTGCCTGATTTTCAATCATATTATTGGGCTGCTCACTTACACAAAATCAATTATTGGTTAAAATTGTCCAGCTCTCCTTGGTGTAAACTGGAGCTATCGTCGTGTACTGGGTCTTCACTATCTGGTCTAATTTTTTCTTCGCTACCTATAAAACCCTCTCTTTACACTAATAATCAAGTTGTACTCAATACGCTGAAAGTTTGGTTTCAATTTAGAAGGCACTTTAAGTTTGCTGCTGCCTCATCTTTATCCCCCTTGACTAACAACCATTTGTTTCCTCCATCTCTTTCTGACCCAACGTTTTCAGTTTGGTATGACAGAGGTTTAAAACAAATAAGAAACCTATATGCATCAGGAGTATTTAATAGCTTTGCAGATTTATCCTCCAAATACAGTTTACCCGGTACACATTTGTTTCGATACTTACAAATTCGGAATTTTGTCTCTAAATGTTTTCCTAATTTTCCTTCTATACCCCCTGAACAGCCCTGGGAAAAGATTTTTGCATACAATCCACTTCAGAAAGGTACGATTTCTAAGATTTATAGTTTTATTCTAAAGCTAAGAGTGGATTCTAGTGTCAAAATTAAAAATGCATGGGAGAAGGAGTTGGGAATCCAGCTGACCCAAGATAATTGGGATGACGCAATTGATAGAATCCGATCTTCCTCTTCCTGTGCTCGTCTTAGTTTGATCCAATTTAAAGTTGTACATAGGATCCATTTCTCTAAATCTAGGCTTTCTCAGATTTACCCGGATATGGTGGATATATGTGATAAATGCAAAGGCTCCCCATGCAATCTTGGCCACATGTTCTTTCTTTGTCCCAAATTATAT
>NW_013953619.1:12289-12505 GCF_001266775.1 Austrofundulus limnaeus
ATGTGTCTGTGTCACATGACCTGGAAGCTATTGAAGAACAATCATCAATTTTGCACAAAATACATCCTAAAAAATAGTAAAAGCAATAAAAACAAAAACTAAAGGGTGTGCCTTGTGTCTCTCATCTAGCTGAACAGTTTGACATGTGTTTTATGTGTCTGTGTCACATGACCTGGAAGCTGTTGAAGAAAAATCATCATTTTTACACTTATAAAT
>NW_013953619.1:14791-19245 GCF_001266775.1 Austrofundulus limnaeus
CAAAATCTGTTTTTCAATGTAAGCTGTCACTGTTTTAGCTCTATAGTACTATAAGCTAAAAAAAGGTTAAAGCMCTTGTGAACTCTTTTTAAACTTTTCAATAATGAATAAGAACTCTTTAAAAATAAGTTTAAACATTTCTTAGAAAATGCATATTTTCAACAATACAAAACCTTTAAAAATAAATCTAACAAGGAATTATTAGCCTAAATGTATTCCTTGTCTTTTTGCATTATTAAAGCCAAATGAAAACAGGGCTTACTGCTACAGGTCTGGGATGTGCAGTAGAAGTTGGAAACTCAGAGAGGTCTTCAGGTCCTTCTGCCTCACTGTCATCACTGGAGATGTTTCCGTGGACCAGAGGGGAGGAGGCTTTGACATTAGCTTCATCTTGTCGGTGCTTCTCATCCTCTGAGCTGTACTCAGGCACAGGTCGACTGCAAAACAAAGTCAACTTGTTTAAAACTATACATGAACCTTTGGTCAGCTTTTATATTATATATTATACACACTTTAACACCACCTCTCTCTTTTGATTCTTTCCTCTTTCCTACCAGAAGCATTTTCAGAGGCAGGTATACACATCTTCAGGTAARGGTACTAATAAACTTAAGYGTGAATGRTTAAGGCTGGTTTATACTTCAAGGTACAGGTTTTGTGACAAAGAGAGTGACAATAATTTTTGTATCTTCTGTCTGTTATCCCCAGTGACAGCCATCATGTGCATMGCCTCCAGTCAGAACTCTGCGCTGTGGCCCATGCAACTGAAGTTTATTTCTTTCCATCTCCACCGTTAACAAGAAACAAAAAGTTCTTCCACCTCAGACACTTCACCCAACCCAACCAGGGTTCTACACTAACGTTTTGCACTGGTTGCAGTGATGCGCCAACATTTTTTCTTAGGACAAGAMTTAGGAGCACCCATATTTTCGATTGCGGTTTTACAGGTTAGCCTTTTCTTTTAACCTCTGACCATTAAGGCAATATTAACTCYCAAATAATTAGTTAATAATCTAGTTCTTTATTTTAGCCAAAGCTGTACAAGTGTAGTATAAAAAACCTCTCTTCAAACAGAACCTCTTGACCCTACAGGCCATGATTTCTCTTGAACTCTGATCTGGAATAGCTTTTTAKACAACCTCTGGCTGAGCTTTTCATTAATCTATTAATTAATTATATTAAAAAAACAATCATTACATTTCTGTAACAAGAAATTTTCCTTTTTAAAGATATTAAAGTGTGTATTGATCYTACTGTGAACTTGAATATTGTCCTGAAATGTAATTTTTAACTATACAGTGTTAAAACGTTGTTATTTTTTCTCTCGTAAGTTTTTTTTACCCTGTGTGAAATGAACCTGTCTGCAGCAGTGACCCCGAAATGTTCATTTTGACTGGTTATAACATCAGCTGACGGAGAGAGTTCAGCTTTACTTCTTGATGTGTGAGGATCTGTGTGTATTTTGTGTGCTTTATGTGTGGTACTCTGCCTCCATCTTGTGTCCTCTTCGTGCCATTTCACACKTGTCTTTACTTATCATTAGCTCTGCTGTTTCCACTTCCACTCATCCCTGCTCTGTATTTAACCAGCCTCTCTTCACCACTTCAGAGTCCGGTCATTGTTTGGTTCTGCCTCTTGTTCTGCTCTTTGTATTTTTTTGCCTGGATTCTCAGTTTTTGTAGTTTTTGCCACCACGTTGGCTTTTTTGTTTAATAAAACCTTTTTTATCTTTGATCCTGCTTGCCTYCCTGCATTTGGGTCCAATCTCACCACAGACCTGATACTTGAAGCCTGAAGACTAGGCATGGGCTGGTTACTAGTTTCACAGTATATTGTGATATATAAGTCATGCTTTCAAAACCACAAAAGTTTTCTGTCATAACGTTCCTACGGTATGTGAGGGAAACTTGTGAGGGGCTGGCAAAAAAGCAGAAGTTAGTCTTCCTGCACTGAGGAAAATGAATCACTGAATTGCACGGGGTAATCGGTTTTYGAGTTGCTTCTGGTTTGGGGGAGTTGAAGGGTGGGGTGGAGGTGAGCATGATTACATTTGTTAAATATAGGTATATTTTTTAATTAATTTATTTCTGATGTTTTTATTGCTTATCAGTAATGTTTGTTGTTTGGTGGAAATGCAGATGTCGGGTTGCCCTATCGCTGGATTGGGTGCAATGTGTCAGATGTTTTTCAGGGGATGTGGAGACCTGCAGTTCTTTGGTTGGTTTCTGGGGTGATCATGTGGAATATCTCAAATCTACTTAATACTGCAATCACAAATTTTTATTGGATGTTTAGTTGTATAACCTTTTAACTATGTTTGGAGAGTGGGTTTGGGTGTTTGTGTATTTTTATTATTAATTGCAAAATGTTTTATTTTATATTATTTTTATTTTTCTGTTATTTTGTTTTCTTATTTTTATTACTGTTGGATTTTGTTTTGTTTTTATTATCTGGAGGACTACAGATGTAAACTWGCATTAGGCTAAATCTGGTGCAATGCATCAAATGTTTTTATGTTTATGTTTTAATTGCACACTGTCCTCGTAACTAAATTCATTCATTCGTTCAGTAAGATTGGTGAACTTAATTTGCTTTTTGAAATGCATTGTGCTGGTTCTGTTTACATCGCGCACAGAGCTGCCTTGCTTTAAGCTCTGACAGGAATCAAAAATATTTCAAACGCCCAAATCTTATTTCATTGGACTTGTGAGACAACAATAACGGACTACACTAAACTTGAGGGCAGGACAACAGAGGATGGTAAGCTAATGATGTTCAGCATTCCACCTAGAGACCATGCCCCCCTCCGAGAAACTCACTTCATGTAGTCATTCATTTAAATAAAKCCAGATCASATCAAGAGCTATTTCTGTGGTCTGTCCTCCACATTCATCTCTCTTATGAAACACAGAAAATGAGGTTTATATTCAGTCATCGACGCTGAAACAAACACACACAGTGTGTAAGTCTCAAAAGCTCAAAAGACTTACAAATTCTGGTGTAATTGGTCAGGTGCAACTTTGACTTTTTTACTTTACTGTTTTAAGTGACTTATTTAAGTTTTTTTCCTTTTCATGATACATTTGACTGTTTTGACTTTGAATACTCAGAAGTGACTTKTAGTCCTGAAAATACTGTAGCAGAAGTGTCTCCAGATTAAGAAATGTTAACTGTAGTGACTCTTCTGACCTGAAAGCAGGAAAGCTGGTCAGAGGTCTCCTGCAGTGTGGACCAGCAGTCTGTTCCCTGGGGGCCTCAGGGCTGGGGGACCTTCCAGTGGAGGAGCCTCCCTCCAGGGCTTGAGCCCCTTTCTCTCGAACCTTCATCTTGAGTTCTGCCACTAGTTGGTCAAAGTTCTTGGTGCGGCCCACCACCTTCCTGCGCTGGTGGATGGAATGGATCTGACAAAGYGGACAAGGATCAGTCAGCCTTTGATTTATTTTATTTTTTTCTTAAACAATTACACCAAAAAAAATCATAAACAGATCCAATTATGCAGTCCTCTGTTGTTGTTGGTCATGCTGGCAAAGACCATATGCAATCACAGCTTTCCTCAGGTGGTGCAGAAATAAAGGTAGGTCCTTACAACTGTTCCACAAGAGGTTTTACAGACCTGTAATTACTGACATAGTTTAATCATCCAGTTATTCATGGCACKCTGTTTATCAGCAGATAGAATGATTACAGCCAGAACAAGATGTTAACAGCAGTCACTCTTAGTTATCACTTGTATTTACCACTTTTTCTCTTGACCCAAGGCCCTTAGGATGAAATCAAGCTTTATTAAGCTGATATAACAGTGTTTGTTAATCACTATATACAGGAGGCCCTCACACTTCCTCAGAGGAGGTGAGCACATATTTTGACAGACAGCCTGATGACTCTGTTTTCATATTTATTGCAATAAATAAACTCAGACAACATTCCTGCTAAGTGACTTTATGTTTCATATAACAAAATTGTTTCTAGAGTTGGTAGCGCAACTGTGTTTACTGCATGACCCGTCTTAACTGCCCCCTCCCCACTTCCCTGAATGTACAGCACCTTGTGAATTTATTTCTGTTAAAGGCGCTATATAAATAAAACTTTACTTACTTACTTAATTGTGCCACTCATGGTGGCAGCATGCTAAAACAGCTCTGTTACTTTCATTCTGAAATACAGCTTTTAAACAATATTTCTTCTTTTTTAGGCATAAAAATTGCAAGTTTTTGGATAATTATTCCCTCTATCAGATGCTGTGCAGCTGGAAGGATTTTTGCTGAAAGTTTTTAATACTTTTGTGCATTTGTTTTGAAGCTTAACCATAGTAACATGGTGGTTTGTTATAACCAAGAGCAGCTGATTAATATCTCAAAAGCTCAAATAATGCCTTAAAGCTGCTGTATGTAGTTTCTTGGGAACCCAAAAACTTAGAAAAATTTTGAACAGAAACAACCTTGTAGTCCCTCCCC
>NW_013953619.1:20245-21455 GCF_001266775.1 Austrofundulus limnaeus
CTCCCAAGCTGCTCTGGCACTAGAAATAAGTTCTCCACTTCTTCCTGTTCTCCTCCCTGCTCCTCTCAGCTGCAGGTGATGTCATCTCCAGGCTTTCCCCGCGGTCGATCGACAGTCCTCTTCTCAGCCCCCCCGTTGGATCACATGTGACTAATTAAGACTTTTTGCCTGAAGGATTGAGTGTGCATGAGTGAGTGTGTGTGTGGATTTGTTTTAGTTTATTGTGAGGACCTACTGTCCACCAAATGTCTTTTTTTAACTAACTGTACAAGAGTTTACACTAACACAGATTGTGTAATGTTATCTGTATATAGTGTTTGTTGATGTATATGTGTGTATATGAATATATATGTATATGTGAATTGTTATATTATGTGTATCGTGTTCTTTATTCTAACTCACACTCCCCTGTACTGAGCTGCAGTAATGTGCAAATTTCCCCACTGTGGGAATAAAGTTTTATCTTATCTTATTGTTRTTGACGTCCGTTATGATGAAGTGGGCGGTCTTCTGAAGAGAATGATGTCACATGCAAAGGGTCAATACCTCGGTATCAAAAAATGATGATGATGATGATGATATATATAAATATTATGACGGTATGAGTCACATGAGGTGAAGTGTCAAATTTCCACAAGGCTGCAATGAAAGCTGAATAAACATCTCAGAAGACGCTCCATGTTCTGTTCTGATCACCTCAGCTCGTTGGCTGCATGGGCTGTGGTAGTCCTGACAGACAGCTTCATGGACCAACCAGCTACAGGTTACAGGTCCAGCAAACAGTGGGACTCCTTTCAGATTTAAACTTTTGATGAATGTTTTTTTTTCCAACCCGTGACCTCGCACTGCACAATGAGTGCAAACTTTATCAACACAAAGACTTTTCTCGCTAAAAACTGAGTTGTTTCAATACATTTTTCTTGCAGGTTCCAATGATGATGACAACATCTCACCTTGCCACAATGAACTGGTGGTGTGCAAACATGTACACACCTTTATTAATTTATTGCATGCCACAATCTTCACGGGGGAGCAGATGGTTCTATTGGGAGGGCYGGCTGCCCCCGTTGGATGGCAGTGAAAACTCTGCACTGTGATTGAAAATGGGCCATCGTCTACAATTAAGATTTTGGCATAAATGCAACTCTATCCAGTACCTAGCAGTTCTCTGTATTACACTTACAGATTCTTGTTACATACAACACAGAAG
>NW_013953619.1:21837-22742 GCF_001266775.1 Austrofundulus limnaeus
CACTTCAGCATTACCAACAACTGTAAGATGTATTTTTCAATAAATACTGATTGGTTTTATGCCAACTTCTAAAAACATAATAAAAAGTAATCTCTTTATCCAAAGAATTATTTTTGATCAGAATTTTTAAAATCCTATCATTCAAAGTAAAAAAAACTAAGTCAAGTATTTTTTGATTGCTTTATTTAAAATGTATATAATATAACTTGTCAGCTCTCATATCACTCCCCTTATGTTCACTCTACTGGCTTCCTGTGGAGCTTTGGATCAGTTTAAAATTATCACAATCATTTAGAGTGTTGCATGGCCAGGCTCCCAGTTACACAGATCTACTTCAACCATACTGTATGTACCTACACGTACGCGGAGGTCCAGTAACTCTAATCTGGGAGTTCCTCCGTCCAGATTAAAGAAACGCAGAGACAGAGCATTTCAGGTGGCGGCTCCTAAATTTCAGAATGCATTACTTTAATCTCTAAGTGGATTCAGTAGAATTTTTTTTAAAGTAGCTTAAAACTCACCTTTTTACGCGGGCTTTTAATGTGGCTATCTGAGTTTTAATGTCCTATTAATGCTTTTATCTTTTGTCAGTGATTTTATTATATGCTGTTGTGTTATTCTGTTTTATTATGAAGCACTTTGTGGCTTCTTGACTGTGAAAAGTGATATACAAATAAATGTCCTGATGCATCTCAGTAATCCAGGTATGAAAAATAAAAAGGTAAATAAGTCCTCTGGATGTTCTTTGTTGAAAAAACACATTGTCCTATACAAATAAAGTGTGTTTACTTTTATTAATTACAATTTTCAAAAAAGGTTGAGATGTAAAATAACCTGCAATAGAGTTTGAAAACAAAATATCTATGTGTCTGGTTGAAAACGTGGGAGCGGGGGTTGGGGGGGGC
>NW_013953619.1:23742-24570 GCF_001266775.1 Austrofundulus limnaeus
ATTATTTTGTTTGATAAACTTTAAGAAATGTTTGTTTGCTAAGAGTTCATTTCAAATAATATAATTTACAGTCATTTGGTTTTGGTGTTGTTTATTTATTTTACAATCTTGCCCATTTTTGACTAGTCTTATCTCCTGACATGTTATCAGTTATTATTGGTTATCATCGGCCATCGGCCATTAGAAGGAGAAAGTTATCGAGCTGTGCGTTTGTACAAAGAGGAGAGCTGTTGAAGCAGCTCCTCTCTCTCCTCTACAACGGAGGACAGCTAACCAGCTGGGTTTTACCCTGAGGCTAACTGTGCGGGACTGTCCCACTTTTTTCACTCTTGTCCCGCAAGTTGAAACATCCTGCCCCATATCTGACTAACCAAATGATCAAAAATCAAAAAAGGGAAAGAAACAATTTGAGACCATCAGACAGTGCCTGTCTGACAAGCTAAAGGCCTTCCTTTCTTTAGAGAGGGCAGAACAAGACTATGAAAACATCACAAAATGATATTTTTGCTTATAAACGGAATGTGCAGTAATTAATTTAGTAGGGTTTTATTTGTACAAACACCTTTGTCAGAAAGAATGAGATGTTATTTTTTGGTTTCCAGTGAGAAAAAGCTCAGAAGCCCGGTGCTGTCAGTTATTTATTGTGAATATTTTAATTAGTACTGGGCATAGATTTAAATTTTAATCGCAGTAAACCTCAAGATATTTTTGCGATTATTTGCAATAAATTTTTTAGAACCGATCACTGAATGTGTAGGTTTGTTGCAACACACTCCATGTGACACACTATGTACAGTTTTTTCTTTTGTTTTTCTTTTTGTCTTCTTA
>NW_013953619.1:25176-26608 GCF_001266775.1 Austrofundulus limnaeus
ATATTTAAAAAAAAGGGCAATACATTTTTTAAAACTTTAAACAAATAAGGCYAAGCAAGCTGGTCTTACTTTTTCTTTTTTTCTCCTCTAAGATGCTGGTCAACATCATCTGTGAACTTCCCTCTGTTTGACTACACTGGTTTAAAACTGAAGTGATATTTCAGACTCAAACTGCTCCAGTGGTGAGACGGTTTATTGTTCCAGAGTTTACAGAGAACTTTACTTCTTTCAAGCTCACTGTCGTGAAAAGTTTTAAAATAAAAAATATCTTGAAGAATCTTGTGACTTCCACCACGTTTCTGCCCCAGCGGCAGCTCGGTCGGGTTCATGGGAGCGCCCGTGAGTTGCCAGGCACTAATTTTAATATAAACAATGTCAGATTCTCAAGTGAACTAGAAATTGGTACTGTTGTTTGTTATCAACCCTAGGTCTAAAGGCCCTGTCACATGTTAACATGTTGGACACCTGATGAAATTTTTATGTCTAAATTACCAGTAAAGTTAGATATTTCTTATTTGTTAGCATTACAGTATGTACACACCTAAAACAGGCTACCAGCTGATTGTTTTAATTCCATCTTCAACAAAGAAGTCTTTTAAATGTTCAGAAGTTGACATAATTTGTCTAAAACTTTATAGTGTGACAGGGCCTTAAGAGAAACCAAAATAGACAGGTTCAAATTTCACCCAAAACAAAAGCAGACAAGAAAATGTGTGCATCTTTACTAACAATGCAATGTATATTTAGTTGATTTCAAATTCTTTTTAAAATGTGTCTGAATAAATCTAAAGGCCCTGCCGTAGGTCTGTCTGACACTGTATTGTGTGTACATGTAACTCACTGGAGGCCACTTTGTTGTAGGGTCTGGGAATCCGATGAGCCGTCACTGCAGAGGCCTGAGCTGACTCCTTCTTCTGTGTGGGCTGCCTGTCGCTGAGGGAAGGCCTGCCAGCAGGAGGAGCTCCATGTGGCCATGGTGGATCTTGAAGTGATGGAGGTGGAGGCATGTTAGGAGGCTCGAGAAGCAACGGCTGCTTGAACTCCGTGTGGCTGCTGTGGGGGGACTTGTCCAGTGGAGAATGTCTGTGTGACACCAGGGATAAGGACCATCTYAATATCAGCTCAAACACAGTGAGGAGGAAATACAGTTCATGTCTGCCTCTCCCTGGGTCATTTTTACAACTGTTTATGTGTGAAACTTGATTTAAATAAATCTAAATTCTAAACTGATACCACACAGCAAACCTGTCAAGGGAAGGTCATAGAGAAACTTAGACCAGGTTAGGACGGCATTAATCTGAGAAACATTCAGAGAACCTGATAGAGCTGCAGGGTTCTACAGAGCGACTAATTGCGACCTTATTTTTTTTTAATAGTGAGCCTTTAAAATATTTCCGGTCACACCGGTGCGCCCAGTCACTGGGTGGGGGGG
>NW_013953619.1:27608-31385 GCF_001266775.1 Austrofundulus limnaeus
ATATATATCCGATTTAAAACCACATACTGAAACGGCCTGGGTCGGATTTGAAAAAAATCGGATTTGTCGCGTTCAGACTGTCATAAAAAAATCAGATATGGGTCACATGGGGCAAAAAAAAAAAAATCGGATTTGGGTCGGATTTGAAAATAATCGGATTTGTCTCGTTCAGACCATCATAAAAAAAATCGGATATGTCACATGGGGCAAAAAAAAAAAAATCGGATTTGGGTCGGATTTGCCTGCAGTGTGAACGTAGCCAAAAAGTCTCCATATCCCATAATAAGGCTTTATCTTGATGTTAAAGTTAAAGTTTCAGGTCATAGAATCGTTTTAAAATTATTTTTCAGTACTTACAGTATATGTCTATAATTCTGGTTCAAATATAGAACTTTATTTTTTTCTAGGCTGTTTATTTGTGAGTTAATATTGCCTTAATGGACAATGATTTTAAAAAGTGAGCCATTAAAACATCAATGTCAAATGCGATGCGTTTGCAATTTTAGGTGCACCTAACTTTTGTACTGGTGCACCTAAAGAAAAATGTTAGGCGACCAGTGCTAGAAGTTAGTCTAGAGCCCTAAACTGGTCAGCTCTTCTGCAAAGACAGGAGGATCTGTACATTAGACCAGTACTCCCCAAAGTTGGGGTTGGGACCCAAAGTGGGGTCCTGAAAATATTTTCTGAATTAATTACACTAAAAAATGACAACTTACAACCACTGGATTAGACCACGAAGCAGCACAGAGCTGGACTTCATGGAAGAGCGACAGGGAAAAAAAAACAGCTAAACTGTTTCAAATTTCTGCAATGGTGCAGTGGTCAGATGAGTTTTTTATCCATCAACACCATGTCTGGATCAAACACATCTCATGCCTGCACATCATCTTTACCATGAAGCATGGAAATGGCAGCATCAGGCTATGTGGGGATGTTTTCCATCAGCAGGGATTCTGAATTATGTCAGGGTTAAAGAAAGGATGGAGCAAAATACGGTTTGTGTCTTCCAGAGATTTGACACAGGGACAGAAGTTCACCTTCTAGCAAGATTCTCAACACAATGCTGGATAGACAAAAGAAGAATATTAATGCTCACTCAGGTGTTTTTGTTTCTTAGCCCGCAATATATTTATTTATTTTATTTTTTCATTTTCAAAGTGGTAGTTATTTTACATAAAATAAAAGACGTCTCAAGCAGAATTTTAAATTTTTGGTTGTAAGGTGGCAAAACAGAGAGAACAATAAGGTATACTTTTGAAAATACTTTTGCAACCCACATATAGCTATAAAGAGGTATTGAGTTTTATCTGGTTAAATAAAACACATCCACACAATACTTCTGCTCTTAAAATGGCAGTGTTAACTATGAATTAAACCCAGTTCTTACTTTGCCAGTCTGTTCTTACCGTACTCCATCCTTGGGGATCTTGGTGTGTCTGTYCTGAGGTGGGGTGGAGGGTGATGGGGGGGCTGCACGGGACTGCACAACCCCCTGTCCTCGAAACTCCCATAGTGAAGTAGGAGKGGCGTTGGTTCCATGAGAAGGAGAGTGGCCATGGTGGGGCCTCTGAGGCTGAAGTGCAGGTGTGGGGGAGCGCAGTCGGCCATACAGCTTGGCCAGAGGAGCGTGTCTCCGTTCACAGTGCTTTTCAAACGCCTGTGGCTTCACCACTTGGCCACAATGGCTGCATACCACCAAGTAGAAGTCATCATGGGCAGGATAGAGACCAAAGATGGACATGTCTGTCATTCAGATATYAAGAACAGAKAATAATTTTAGTGTGGATTCCCAGATTCACAGGGCTGCTATACCTTGCACGAMTGTGGATGTAAATGTTCAGGAAATGTGAGTCTTCAAACAAAACGTTAACCTCAGTGGACTTACAGCATTTTATAATAAATCTTACACACTACAATGACTATCAAGTCCTTTCATGGGCAATTCAGAGGTAATGTTGTAAAGCTTTAAGCGCTTCCAGTTACAATTTAAAGAGCCATGTTTACCATCTAAATAAAAGTTTGCACTGAGCCACAAAAATCAACTTCAGGTCTAAAATGAAGAAAAAAATCTTAACTTATTAAAGCAGACATATCCTGATTTAAATCCTTCCTTTACACATTTAAATRTTTCAGTTGGGTCTTTATAAAGTGAAACTGCAATGTTTTGGTCTGAACTCCTCCTTATTTTAACCTCTTTCACCACTTTTCTGATGTGTGTCTCAGAGCAGCTCGTTTTAATACTGTGCCTTTAAGGTGCCTCAAGCTCCACCCCCTCTAGCTCGAGAAAGGGAGTTAGCATTTTCTAGCAGTGCAGAAACAACTTATGTACAATTTAATTAAAAGACGTCAACAACAGAGGACTTGTCCATCCAGCCTTACTTGTTGGAGCCAGAGTCTGATCCAGAACCAGAGGAGAATTAAGAGGAGGAAATTGTAGTTGGTAAGTCCAGCCCTTATTTGTCAGTTCCATCACAGATAATTAGACATAATAGTTCAGAAAACATCAAAGAAAATAGAGAAAACTGAACGGGCTGAAAAATCGGACCCAAACAGAATATAAAGATATCTCTGCAGCATGGGAGAGACTAAATTCAACCTTTTTTTGACTCTAAGAGACCCCAAATTCACAACAAAAAGTATTTAACAGCTAAAAAGTGTATTTTGCAGATATGTCCCTTTTAAGCTTCATTTATTAAATTTCCTTCATCAGGTTGTTTGTTAATTTATTTATCACCTAAATCTTTTCAAAAAGCACTTATGTTACCAGGCTTTTATTYGAGGGAAGTCTACATTTCATTTTTCTCTTTATTATAAGAATAACTTGCTGTGAGCTAGAAAGTCATTATTTGATGCCTTAGTATCTATGAWGCTCAAAAGATGTACAAAAATGCATCCTATTTGTAAAGCAATCTGCCTGAAGTTTGTTGAAAAATGTGAATTTACAGAGTCAGAAAACTGCAGAAACATTGTAGGAAGTGAGCTAACAAACCATTAGCTCAACAACAAAAACCCTGATAACTGAACACCTTTCAATGAAACATGAGCCACATTTACTTTAGTGTGAAATGATGGGAAGCTGGCTACACAAAGCTTCAATATACTTACTGATAGGTCTGCTAAAACATGCTAAAAAATGAGTTCACAARGGCAGAACAATCACATAAATCAGTTTGTCACTCTGCCAAAGAAATGTTAGATTTACTGCAAACACCTCGACTGGAAAACTGCTAAAAGTACTATTTCTTGTTGTTTACTTAAATATAATATTTTGTCTAAGTAATAATCAAAGTTACAAAGAGACAGTTTGCAACATGCTGCTTTAACTGGTTGATAAACTTACTAACATTACATATCTCATGCTTGCAGGGGAGTGGGACTCYTGTTGTAGAACAACTTACCCTCTTTACAAAGCGACATAGCCTCTGCAGCCTTTTTGCCATTCTTGCTGCACTCATCCACATCAGACCCTGAAATGTCACATAACAAATATATTATTCCATCACTTAAAATGATTATTTTATGCATTTACATTTTATATAATTACATATTTTATTTTTTGAGCCTATTGCACTTCCTTCTACTGTACACTCACCGGCCACTTTATTAGATACACCTTGCTAGTACTGGGTCGGACCCTCTTTTGCCTTCAGAACTGCCTTAATCCTTCGTTGCATTGATCCAAAAAGGTACTGGAAACATTCCTCAGAGAGTCTGATCCACATTAACATGATAGCATCACACAGATGCTGCAGATTTGACGGCTGCACATCCATGATG
>NW_013953619.1:32385-37466 GCF_001266775.1 Austrofundulus limnaeus
CAGTTTATCAGCTAAAAAAGTTAATTTTGGGGTAAGTTACTCTTTAATTACCTCTCATTTTTCTTAATTCCAGCTCTATACATCCCTTATACATCTCTATACATATATGTGTGCACTTCTATTATTAATGTTATTTTGTTGAAACATTCAGCACTATTTGCACAGGTTCAGAGCGTTGCACAAAACCTTTCCCTGAGAGTTGRACCATTAAACTCTGCACGTCCAAGTCTAGGTTCCTCATGCTTTGGGCTGGTTGTTCACCGCCTGATTTCTGGGTTGCTAATTATGATGTGGTTTTAAGTGTATGTTTTAAGCATGGATCTGCAGGTGCTTTATAAGAAATGAACGAGTGCACATCCCGAGCAAGAAAACAAGTGCACTTTTGAAGAAAGTCACACGTGGGGTTTACGGTGAAATTCAGAAACATCTTGACATCAACAAACCGATGATAGAGACCAGACAGCAACAGAACAATACTTCATGTTTGCTCATCTGCCTGTCATTTAAACGGTGCTAGCAGACTCCTCCTCTGTCGCCGGTGTCTGCTCTGATCCTCCTTTTAGCATTAGCATGCTATGGCTAACACCCGGGCAGTCAGCGGCTGGCCGCCGTGCTGGTTTAGCTCGAACCGGTAAGAAGTTGCATGCCAAGCCAGCCTCACTAGCTTCCTTCCGCTCTGATGCCACCTCTGCCCGGAAGAACTGTTTCCAACCACCCGGCACCCTGAAGTCCTATCAGACACTTTCACGGCTCTGGCAGGGACACGCTCCTTATAGCGATCATGTCTTAATATTTGTAAAATATTTTCTTAAAGAGAGCGTTTGTGACAGGAACTGCAAGCGAGAGCAACACGTTACCCATCCAGCACTAGGACCCGGCAGGGTCTTTGTTTGGGTAACATGGTTAGTTCTGCCCTCCGTTTCCACGAAAAATAACCGCGCTGGTTTGAGTAAATAGCTTCATAACAGCTAGTATTTGTGTCAGGTAATTTCCTTACCATCCGCCGTGATCACCCCAGCCCAGTCGGCCCAGGCACTCCAGCTTTGACCCACGAAATCACCGAGGCTAGGTATCCGCCGATCCAAAGCAGCCATTACTTTAACTGCGCGTTCACGCACCGCCATCATCACTGCGCGGCAAGTCGCTTACGTCACATGTCGCGTTCCCGATAGGACAGGAACTTTCTGCGTGCGCGTTCAAAAAGTTCCCCTCCACCACCCAAATGACATTAAAAAAATCATAATTTATAGTGTTTATAGTTCGACAAATTTAGAATCTGTATTTACACCATTGTATCCCAGTTGTTATTTTATTTTCCATGTGTTTTTTACAATCTAAACCTAAGTAAAATACAATAAATTCGGTTTACAAAATAATATTGGATGGATAATGGTAATGTTTTCGAGTGATAATTCTCTTTTCTACAAAACAAAAACAAGATTTGTAATTGTTTTACATGCTTTCCCCCATACCTCAACACAATAGACCAAGTGTAGAACAGTTAATGTGTTAAATAACATATACAAAGCTTCATCATTAAACAAGTCCCCTACTTTGTAAAACAATGCAAAAGATTTAGCTATTTTATTCTTAAATAATTTAAATGAGGTTTCCATGTCAGTTTCTCATCAATAACACCCAAAAACTTTAACTCACTGACTCGACCAATCTCCACACCATCAACTCTAAATGAAATGTTAACAGTTCTTTCTCTTTTTGTAAATATCAATTTAGTTTGATCCAAATTTAATAATTTGTTCATTTCAAACAAATTTTGTATTTTCACAAATTCCATTTGCATCAGCTCTAACATCCGTTCTGTCTTTACCCAAACAAACAAACAAACAAAAAAAGTAGTATTACCTGCAAATAGTACACATTTAAAAAGCCCTGACACATTTACCAAGTCATTCACATGGTCCAAGTACAGAACCCTGAGGAACTCCACATGTAATTTTACAGATAGATAGATAGATAGATAGATAGATAGATAGATAGATAGATAGATAGATAGATAGATAGATAGATAGATAGATAGATAGATAGATAGATNAGATAGATAGATAGATAGATAGATAGATAGATAGATAGATAGATAGATAGATAGATAGATAGATAGATAGATAGATAGATAGATAGATGGATAAACTTTATTAGAGACTTAAGGTCCAATTAGCAGAAAAAGAAGATAAAAACACATAATAAAATAATAAAAAAGTACAAAAAGGTTCCTAACCCCACGCGACCCTGAAAAGGAAGAAGCGTGTACAGAAAATGGATGGATGGATGGATGGGTTCCTAACCATTCAAGAGGTAGTCATACCCATGCTTCCAAAGCACAGATGAGTATTTTATTGCACTACATGTAACATTAGTCAAGTGTAAAATAATTCTATTATTAGACATATTTAAACGACAAATAAATTTGTACATAAGCTTTCTTAAAACAGCCATAAATGAGCTGACATGAGCAGATACAAACAGTTCACTGGCATTGGACCATCTGGGTTTTTTTAAACAAAAGTCTAAGTGCATCATTATAAGTCACATTCAATCTATGAAGACTGGCTTTTTAAAATTGCACCACAAGTGTGCTGTATACAGAGAAGTACAATATGATCTGAACAAGTTCGGTTTCACTTCATCAGAACAGAATCCAAACTTACGGACAAGGATATTTGCCTGAGCATATATCATACGAACTTGACAGTAAATGTCCTCATCATCAGACAGACGGTCTGTCAACACATGACCAAGATATTTCACTTCATTACAGACATTCAGAAAAGTCCCAGATAGATTAAATATTGGAAATACACTATTTTTGTCCTCTTTAGTGCGACAGATCAGAATGTTACTTTTTGATGGATTGAATTTGACATCACATAGCTCACCATAAGCTGAACAGACATTAAGCAGCTTCTGAAGACCAGCTGAACTAGGACTAAAAACAACTAGGTCGTCAGCATACATGAGATGATTTATAAAAGTATCTCCAACCATACAGCCAGTTACAGAGTTCAGACCTTACACAATGTACTTGTATGAACTGTTTCCTATTTTCCAAATACTGTACATCCACTGCAGTGCCCCGAAGTGGTGGAGCCAGACATTTTTCTCAGGGGTGGCCAGACTGGGACCACTACTCACACAGGGGTGGCCAGACTGGGACTACTACTCACACAGGGGTGGCCAGACTGGGACCACTACTCACACAGGGGTGGCCAGGGAAAATTACAACATTTTTTACTTGAATGTTTGTACCGATCTTTGTGTTTCGGTCATTTCCTTATGTCCTTATTCGGGCAGTGACTACTTTATAAACATGAGCATCAGAATGATTTTAAAAGTGGGGGGACACACTGTTGGGAGGTCTGGGGGTCCTCCCCCAGAAAACTTTGAACAAAATAGATGCCCTTTCCAACATTTTGGTGTATTTTACCAGGTTTTTTAACATACTTTTACCTACATAAATAAACACTTGATTTAATTATTTCAGAGACAGATAATTCATTAAACTAGTTCTTTCATCCTGTTTTAAACTCACTGCTATATCTGAGATAAGCTTAATTAATCAATTTATCATATCCAATGACTTTGGGGGTGCTTTTTACTTTTATATTGTTTATTATTTATTTATTTTTAACTTTAACACGTCATTGTGACAAATAAAGATGACCCTCAACTGCACGTTTAAAACTAATATTAATAATATTACCCAATGAACAGGTGCAATATTAATAACCACCAACAGTGAATTTAGAGGGGTGTTTCACTTTTTATGATTTAGTGATAGCCCTACTCATAACTAAAAGGAACAGCATCATGCAGCCTTCAGAACATAAAATGACACTGTGTTATTGTGACAAAAAATACATTTGTCACCATAAGTCCATATATTGACTCCATAAGTCAGATTACATAGGCATATGTTCTGGACATGAAGAAAACCATCACTTAATTATCATTGCTCTTCTTCAGTGAGAGCTTGGTGATGTTTCAAACTGTTAAACACTGCCACCAACTGTTCAGGAAGATCATTACACCCTTAAAGGTTGTTTCACTGTGGAAGGGGGTGCAGGGCTGGACTGGTGGTCATGGCGGCCCTCCGTCATTATTTATGATATACAAATGGACACAACATACCAGAGGATGTGTTGCATGTTGTGTTGTTTCACAAGTTAAAGTGCAGCAGCCTACAAGGAAGAGAGTAACCATGTTAAAAACCTGATGAGCTCTTCTTCCACTCAGAGACTTTAATGCTCATGAGGTTCTGATGCTCAGTCAGTGGATCAGAGAGCTGGATACAAACTGAAGATCAGACAACTGCTAAACTTAAATTTTTCAGAGTCATGAAGGATTTCTTTAGGCCTGGTTAGGTCACCATGGTAATATAGGCTGAGTCTGAACCTAGTTAAATCACCATGGTAACAGAAACTGAACTCAGTTTTATCTTAACCTGTCAGTAAGAAGCTCTTTCTTTACCTGGTGAGACTGAAAAYATTACAAAGTGACTGAAACAGTTTTTATGTACCATCAGTTCTACTGCTGCTGCAAGATTTTAAACTAACAGATCATCAAATGAGACTAAACTAAAACTTCCACTTTCTTAAAAGTCAAATGTAGAGCACTGATTCACATCTAAAGGTTTCATTTTTAAATTTAATATACTACAGTATTTATTTAGGGATGTATAGCCTATTTTATTTAACATTTAGTAGATCCTGATGCATCTCAGTAATCCAGGTAAAAAATCAAAAAGAAAAAATTGTATAGGTCTTCTGGACGGGTTCTTCTTTAATGAAACGTTTCGTCTCTCCTCCAAGAGACTTCTTCAGTCTGAGAGTTTCAGGCAAAATTCAGGCTTTTAAGCCCTGCCTCCATGTGACTGATACTCACATCACATGGCTATCGTTGACACCTAATTAACATTTATGGGTTAATTTTAAAGCCCAGGAAGTCCAACATTTCACTGATCACATCAACTCAGTTCACACGAGAGGATGTAAAAAATGGCAGGTTGGCGTTCCTGGATTGCGATGTCTCGGTTTCAGATGGAGGACGGTTGGAAACTGGCGTAT
>NW_013953619.1:38953-47510 GCF_001266775.1 Austrofundulus limnaeus
AGTCTAAATAGAATGTAATTACAGATAGTCATGTGAAGTAGATTTTATGTAAAAATGACTTTCCAGTTGTGTTTTATTTTTATTTTATTTTTTATTTTATGATTATTTTAACCATTTGTTTCCCATCTGTCAGGTGTCTTCCTAACTCAGGACTTGTGATTCAGTGTCCATCCTTTAGGACCCAACCCACCCCAATAAGGTATGTGTTGTGACCCCATACTTCTCCCCTTTGCATTGACTCAGCCAAACAAATATTTACTATTTTAAATTGAGCTTAAATCTGTTTACAGATTCTCTTCTCTGTGCATCAGCTGTCTGTGTCTCTTCTGTGCATCAGCTCTCTGTCTCTCTTCTCTGTGCATCAGCTCTCTGTGTCTCTCTTCTGTGTCTCAGCTCTCTGTGTCTCTTCTCTGTGTCTCATCTGTCCCTCTTCTCTCTGTGTCTCAGCTGTCTGTCTCTCGTCTCTGTGTCTCAGCTCTCTGTATCTCAGCTGTCTCTCTTCTCTCTGTGTCTCAGCTGTCTGTCTCTCTTCTCTCTGTGTCTCAGCTGTCTGTCTCTCTTCTCTTGTCTCAGCTGTCTGTCTCTCGTCTCTGTGTCTTAGCTGTCAGTCTCTGTGTCTCAGCTGTCAGTCTCTCTTCTCTCAGGACTGTCTCTCTCTCTCTCTTTTCCTTTGCCATCTCACCCCACAGCATGCTCTCTCTCACTCTTTCTCAATCTGACAGTAAAATTAAATGCCATCAGCTGACAAATGCTGTTTTTGCAGAGAAAGTTTTACCACTTTTCCTAAAATTGCAGTGTAATTTGCTTGATTTTTTGCTGATTATTTAGTTTGAAGATTTGCCATGTTATCAATAATCTATTGGGAATGAAACATCGGCTTGTGAAATTTTAATTTCATTGCATTTTGTTCGTATTCTGAAAAAAAAATCGAAAGTCTTCTTGTCCTGATGCATCTCAGAAATCCAGGTAAAAAATCAAAAGGAAAACAATTGTATAGGTCCTCTGGACCTATACAGTGCAGTATACAGTACCTCTACAGTGTCATGGGTTGTAAAATTCTTGATTATGTTGCGCACCGTGGACAAAGGAACATCAAGATCTCTGGAGATGGACCTTGAGATTGTTGATATTTTTCCACAATTTTGGTTCTCAAGTCCCCAGACAGTTCTCTTCTCCTCTTTCTGTTCTCCATGCTTAGTGTGGCACACACAAGACACACAACGCAAAGATTGATTCAACTTCTCTCCTTTTTATCTGGTTTCAGGTGTGATTTTTTAATTGCCCACACCTGTTACTTATCACAGGTGAGTTTGAATGTGCATCACATACTTGAAACAAAGTTATTTTCCCTCAATTTTGAAAAGGTGCCAATAATTTTGTCCAGCCCATTTTTGGAGTTTTGTGTAAAATTATGTCAAATTTGCCTTTTTTTTTTTCCCCCTCTGTTTTTTGTGTTGTTCCAATTCACACAAAGGAAATAAACATGTGTATAACAAAACATGTGTATTTGCAATTATTTTCTAGGAGAAATACTTAATTTTCTGATAAAAAATCAGGGGTCCCAACACTTTTGGCCATGACTGTATAAGTACAGTCCATTTACCATGGCGGGGGAAGATGCCGGACAGACCCGGTAGACCCAAGTGTGTAGTGAGTGTTTGCTGGGGACGCCTGGCAGAGGAACCCGTCAGACAGATCTTCAACTCACACCTCCTGGAGAACTTCAACCTCATCCCAGTTTATCCCAGTTGAGGTGGGGGACAGAGTCCGAGTGGGCCATGTTCCACGCCTCAATTGTTGAAGCAGCTGCCTTAAGCTGTGGCTGCAAGGTYGTCAGTGCTTCTCGCGGTGGAGTCCTATCTGGCCTTGTTGGCTGGTAGGACTCCAGAGGCCGCTGAGGAGTATCRGCAGGCCAAGCAGGCCGCAGCCCTGGCTGTTGCTGTGGCAAAAGCTCGGATGTGGGAGGAGTTTGGTGAGGACTTGGACAAAGACTCTCGATCAGCTCCAAGGAGATTCTGGCAAACTATCCGAGCAGAGGTGGGGGAAGCAGCACTTGACTAACACTGTGCTCAGTGAAGGTGGGGTGCTGTTGACCTCAACCAGTGATGTCATCAGGAGGTGGAAGGAATATTTCTGGGACCTTCTCAATCTCACCAGCACGTCTTCTATGGAGGAAGCAGAGTCTGAGGACTTCGGGGCTGGTCTGTCCATAACAAGTTGAAGTCACTGGGGTGGTTAAAAAACTCCATGGCGTCACGGCTCCAGGGGTGGATGAGATCCACCCTGATTTCCTCAAGGCTCTGGATGTTGTGGGGCTGTCCTGGTTGACATGCCTTTGCAACATTGTATGAACATCAGTGGCAGTGCCACTGGATTGGCAGACTGGGGTRGTGGTTCCTCTTTTTAAAAAGGGGGACTGGAGGGTGTGCTCCAATTACAGGGGCATCATTCTCCTTAGCCTCCCCAGTAAGGTCTTTTTAGGKGTACYGGAGAAGAGAGTCCGATCGATAGTCGAACCTCAGATTCTGGAGGAACAACRTGGGTTCTGTMCTKGSTKTGGAACACTGGATCAACTCTTTACCCTCACTAGGATCCTCGAGGGGTCATGGGAGTTTGCTAATCCAGTCTACGTGTTTTGCGGACTTGGAGAAGGCATTCGATCATGTTCCTCGAGGTACACTGTGGGGGGTGCTACGYGAGTACGGGATTGTGGGTCAGTTGTTACGGGCCATTCAGTCTCTATRCAAGCRGTGCAAGAGTTTGGTTCACATTGCTRGTAGTAAGTCGGACCCCTTCAGAGTAAAAGTTGGACTCCGCCAGGGYTGCCCTTTGTCAMTGATTCTGTTCATAACTTACGTGGACAGAATTTCTCAATGCAGCCAGGGGGCGAAGGGAGTCCGGTTCAGGGGCCTCAGGATTTCATCTCTGCTGTTTGCAGATGACGTGCTTCTGTTGGTGATTCCATAAGTTTTGCCAGGGGTTGTACATGAGGCCMCTGATCACCATTAAAGAACATGCACTTTCAGTTCATGGCACTGTTTGCAAGCTCCCAACAGCCTGAGGATGAAGGCTCAACTGGACAGTGTAATTACAGCATTGTTCACTCTAACAATGAGACAAGGAACAAACCCGGTTCTGTCGCTCCAAGTCCCTGAGCAGGAAACTACATCATGCTTTGTGGAGGAGGGAGTAGTCAGTTTGTAGGTGTCATTATTCTATTTGCATTACTAACAACAATTAGATGTCTCATTCAACTTTCAGTCATTATTTTAATGCCATTCATTGCCCAGTACATTATGGTCAGATTAATGGAATATAAATAAATGTGACCATTTTAAAAAGTGATACTGATATTTTTGATAGTCACATAAAAGAAAAACCTCCAGCTGCATATTCTACCACTTCTACTGTTGTCAGGTCACAGAGGTAACAGGTCCAGGAGAGAAAACTGTAGAGTGGTTTCTTATCTCAGCCACTTCACACTCGGCCATGAAATGGCCTCAGTGCACGCTTAAGGTCATGGCCCAAAGACACCAACAGAATCATCTGCAAATAKAGATGAGACCCTGTGATTCCTAATCCAGACACCCTAATCTCCACAGCTCTGCCTTAAGATCCTTTCCATGAACATCCCAAACAAGATCTGAGACAGAGGACAGTCCTGGTTGAGAGTAATCTGAACCAAAAACAAGCTGGACTTTGGRCCCAGAATGCAGACACAGCTCCTGTTTTGGCTATCCCAGAGGTGAGTTGAAGACTGCAGACAGAAGATCCACCAAATGTTTCCAGTTCACCCTATGGAGGTCTACATAACAACTGTGAGTCTTGACCACATGGCCATGTGATCTGCTGTAGCAGCTAACAAAATAATAGGAAGAAAATTTTCAAACAATCTCAGGACACAAGGATAAGGCTGGTCAAAATGAAGCAATAACTTTATTGCAGCAAACATGAACATCTGGCAGTTGTGTAGTTCTTGTGTTTTATAGTTGACAATTGTTTTTCTTTTGCACAACAAGGCAGACAAGATAAGACAAAGTTAATTGTCAATAACGAAAAACATTTACCACTCACATGAATATGCTCTAAATAAACTTTAATATCTTTAAAACTGACTTTAGGATTCTAATTTCAATTGTTTTCAAAACATTATATTTTCGTACTTATCTCAAGTAGGCCCTCAAATTTGTGCTCCAGTTACCATATATCTGTTTTAGWACTTTACAAATAGTCAATGCAATAAGTAAACAGTGCCTTGTGATTGYAAAAATGTAAAACAGAAACTTAAATTGGATGTTAAGTGTAACACAAGTAGTAGCATAAGGCACCAAGTTCAATCAAGTTTAGTCTGTTACAAAGTTGAAACAATTTATCTTAACAATGAAGCCAAATGAACTCAGCAGTACAACCAATTCAAAAGATATTTAAAGTAAAAAAACAAACAAAAAAACTTCACTTAAAATGCTTTCTTTGGGAATACAGAAAGACATTGGCAAACATGCACAGGACTTTTAGTGTTCATAAAAAAACACAAACTGGATATAAATAATGTCACTGCAAATCACACTTAGCAAAAGATTGTTCAAACAAATACGTCGTAGTGTTTACTGAGGCATCTGAGCGCATTTTCATTAGACCGAAATTAGAAGATGCTTTTCCTGACGCATCGACTCCACTGAAAACTAAATCAACTGTTTTCTGCCTCATTCTCCCAACGCTGAAAAAACTAATCATACATTAGTGTTCAAAATGACATCCAAAAAATGCCTGCCTTATCATGTTAAATGCAAAAGTAAAAAAAAAATTAACTGTAGTGTGGACAAACAATCCAAGTACATTGAAAACAAACAATATTAGTATTTCAGTAGATTTCTACCTTTCATCTRACTCAAACTGAAGTGATTGACAAGTTCTGATTACTAAAGAACATTTTTCTTTTGTTTACATTTTCTCTTCCCTAAATGCCTGCCTTTTTATATTATATCCTGTGGTCATATTTGGTCATGTTAGTTTGTGAAACAGACCACCAGATGCCTTAAAAAGTAGTCCTTAAAGTAAGACAACTGCACTCTACGTGTACTGTACTGAAAAACTAATTTTTAAACCATAGCTATAAAGATAAAAAGATGAACTTGTATAAAATGTGAAAGCAATAAAGCCTGTATTTGCACTTACTGTTTTGAAGACTAATGGGYCACAAAGGTCCATATTTTAGGGATTGCCTTAAGCTATAATTTTGGAGCAATTTGGTGAATTATTGACAGTTGGCTTCATTTTGTTTCCATTTTACCAGGTTAACATAAAGCATTGTGAGGCACGTGTTTCTGTGGACAAAAGAAAACTTGTAAGGCCCTTCAGTGATATCTGGTTAAGGTCCAGAAGCAGCTCCTTCCTGCGAAGTGGCTGGTTGGTTGGCATCTTTGTGAAACGAGGTCTCCTTGTAGATGAACCAGCAGTTACCTGCCCACAGGATCAAGTTCAAAAATCCAAAAATCTACAGGGAGATACAAAAACTCATTAGAATATGCCAGCAAACTGACCAGATTTTATTAAAACATGGTATTAAAATAAGCACAAATAAGAGCGTTGGTGCAGATTATCAATCAGAAAGGCAACAGCAATCCTAAGAGATCTCATCCARAAATATTTTCTACGCTCTTTAATGCAGTGCCTCCCGATGGCCCTAAAATACAACAGAATAAAATAGAATAGTTTTTATTGTCATTGCATCAGCCTGTACAATGAAACTGAACATAGAAATACATGTAGAACAACAGCAATACAGTTCATACACAGAGACAAAACTAATAAAGTAGTTACTGCACTTGGGATGTTTGGCTGGTGTTCAGAGTCTGGATGTTCCAATTCCAATTATTTGATTTTTTTTTTTTCATTAATTTTATTCTGTCCTTTGTTGTTTGTTTTTATTGTACACTTTGGGTGGCCTTCTTGCTTTTTAAAATGCTTTATAAATATAGTGGTATGTTATAATTCAGAGTGMTGTAGAACTAACAGTTCTGCTAAAACGTGAAAGCAAATGAATAAGACAAACTTTTGAATGATTTTCAAGGTAAATTGTCTAACTTTTCCTAGCATCAAACTTCAGAACAGTCTGTATCTCAACAGCCTCTTTCATAAGTCAAATCAGCGAAATCGCCACACAGACCGGCTCAGCTTTGTACACATTCATAAATGAACCCAGCAGTGTGGAACCAAAAGAGGCGCAGAGCAGAACTCAGCTGGGCTGAAGTGGAGCRCCTGTGTGACCCATGTCTGCTGCCTCGTTTCAAACAAAACAAACTGAATTAATTCACTTTAGTGATTCTGTGGCGGTTAAATATTTTAACACTAACTACAAAGTTGCTGTTTCATGTCATTTTTAATATTCCCTCTGTAATAAATCTGTTGGTTAGATCCTAGGGTCGCTCACTGATATCAGCTCGTTTTCTGAGCGCGGAACCACAGGTTGTTTTTTCACATTTACATGGACATAATTAATCAGATTAAACGGCCATTCTGAATAAAAATGTGTCATGTAAACACCCCATTCAGATTATTCTGACCCGATTCAGCTCGATCCGAATGAATATGTAATCAAAACGAGAGAGGTGGTTTATGCCGATTGATAATCTGAACAGCATGCATGTAAACACTTAATCTGATCATTTTATTCTGATTGTAGAAAATGGATCTGACTGTGTATGTCTGCTGACTTTCATCCATTGGTTTCTGCTCTTTTGTGGAGGGAGGGACGGCAGTGCTGTAGTTTCCAGCAGCAAAGAACTTTTCCTCCTGTTCKCTCATTCAGTAAAGAAGGAAGACACACAGCCTGCGCCGCTTCACAAAAAATAAAAAGTCTGTTCGTCACCTGCAGCTGAACCAGGGAGTAACGTCCCCACCATTATTAAAACCTGTCACAGGTCCATTCTGAGCTCAGAAGCTGTTTGTTTATGTTCATCACGGAAGTAGAACTTTTTTCTGTTTTTTAAGGGAAAGTTAGCAACTGTGCATGTCAATGTTTCTATTCAGAATAAAAGCCTGGTGCATGTAAACACTCATGATCTGATTGTGCCCATGTAAACGATGCATACAGATTATTTAATCAGAATACATTTCAATCTGATCAAAGAATTTTGCTCATGTAAACATAGAAAGTGAATCTGCCGGGCTCAGTCCCGGCTCTGATACTACCTCTGCTYGCAGCTCAGGGGCGCATCAGAGGCGGGTTCATTCGTATTTTTTCTGAATGCTCGTCGGAGGAGGACGCATCAGTCCTGGACTGAGCTGTCTTATGAATGAGGCTTATGTGACTTCCTCCATTGAGCTTTATAACCACGGCACAAACAGCCCTCCCTATGTGAAGGCAGGCCATGAACAATCTAAAATATTGTGCAAATGAACATAATACTGCAAGTTATATCATTAATATGAGATGGACACACAGGCAGAAGGAGCACATGAGGCACAGCCAACGACAGCTACTTTTTGCATAGTTAAACCATTAGCTATTCACCTTTACCAGCGTTTTCAATAAAAATATTTTGTTGTTGCACATTTTAAAGTAAAGTAGATGACATAAAACCCTGGCTCAACCCATTATTCAAACAATTTGGAATTTACCTGCAAAATAGTAAGCTAGCTTAAATGTAAGATTCCCTCTCACTTCACTAGTGTCGGGCAAAATCATACCGTGTGCTATTAATCATCAGAAAAACTGATTATTTTTGGCACTTGATGATCAATGTAATTAATGTCACCAGGCAGACTGACTGGAGATTTCCCCGGTCCGTCCGCTTGATGCTTCTCTCCGCTTCAAATAAACATTTTTTAAAAAGTTCTGTAATTTATTCATCATAACTCTGGTTTTACTTGGTCTATCAACACGATTTAAAATTTGATGTAAAGCCTGAAGTCTGTACTGTTGACACCATGAGGAACACATTTTTACGAAGAGTAAATCTTTTCCACTGCAGTGATTTAAACTGGTCATGTAACCGGGACATGCAGGGGTCCTGGGGATTAATCATAATATTAATATTTAACAGCTAAATACCACAATTAATCCTGATTTTTTTTTTGCCAATATCACCCAACCCTACTACTAAGGCTTACTTTTTACATGGATTGAAAAAACTGCCTCTCCCATTGTAAAAAGCTACAGGTCCTGCTTGCAAACCATGTGAAGCTACTTGAGGATTTAGTCCTCATTTCAAATCATGTTTTGTATCTAGTGTTTTAGAGCCAGAGATCATTACAACAGCATGCTGTTTTCTCCTGCTCACCATGTGCCACTAGCAAGACAACGTTACTTGCTCAAAGTAGGTCTGCTTCACAGCTCTGCTGGCGGACACCGCCTGTCCAGTGGCGGCTCACACACTGGTATAATGAAAAGGAGCAAACCCACTGAGTGGCAGCCAGGCTTTCTGAGACTTCATTAAAGGCTAAATGATCGCTCTCCATTTACAGTGGTTTGCAAAAGTATTCATACCCCTTGAACTTTTCCATATTTTGTCACATTACAACCACAAACATAAATATATTTCACTGGAATTTAATG
>NW_013953619.1:48636-50317 GCF_001266775.1 Austrofundulus limnaeus
TCCGTGAGATGTTCAAAGCTTGGGAAATCTTTTTATAACCTAAGCCTGCTTTAAACTTCTCCAAAACCATATTCAGTTCAAGTTCAAGGGGTATGAATACTTTTGCAAACCACTGTATGTGTTTAACATAAAAATATCAAATTGAGGGTTTTCTTCAAAACAGGTACAGTTATTATAAAACTGTGCAGTGAGATTATCAAACACTTTCAAGGACTTCATACGTGTGCTTGAAAATGATGAATTTGAACTGTTTTCAAAGTTTGTAAAGTGCTTGATTTCTGTATAAACATTGAACAGGACAAATGTGAATTACAGTGAGAATCTTTGGTTTATATTAGAAGTGAATAAAAAGATGCAGGGTTTAAGTGGTGAAGATATGGGACATATCTTAATAAAACTTACCACAGAGGCGTTTAGACGGCCCATAGAGGGAAACTCTCCAGGATGACATGACATGGAGTGACATGACTCTACTAGATGGTTGGGGTTCGTGGCCCACTTGACATCAGTCAGACCTTTGCCCCAGGCTGAGGAGGACACCAGCCATAGGAAGGCAAAAGCAGCAGTCACCAGCAGGTCCTGGGAGAAGAGAGCATTTATTAATGTCAAACCAAAGCCAGAACACATTTAGCWCCTGCTTCATGTGCTGTATAAAACCAGAGATGACATTCTAAAGGCCCTGTCACTATGAAGTTTTCAACAATTTATGCAGACATCTGCAAATTCTGTCCAACACACTGGCACACACTGAGGAAGATATATATTTTTAATTAGCGCCTTCTTTTGGATGTAATCATACCGTGTTGCTAAAGACTTGAACAGATATAAAACCCACGAGTAAATTAGCCCTACAATAAACATAACATGTATGTTTATTATAACATGGTTGGACTTCTGCACCACTCATGTGCAACTTTAGTGGAACTTCTGCAGAACTTCTGTGCAGCGTGTTGGAAGAAACTGCAACGTCTGCAGCAGTTAGTGTTGCACAGCATCAATTTAAGAAAAAATCTAAAACATGTTGATGGAAGCTCGGTGTAATTTTATGATAACTTCCAAACACGTTAATGTAAGAGGACATACGTTGTCATACAGAGATCCAAGCTCAGAATTTTGAACATGCTGAAAGGTTTCGCTGTATGCCGAACTGATCAGTTTTACACATTTCAGGTCTGTTCTATATATACTGWATGTTAACAGGTTTACATGCGCTTACAATAAATTTACAAATCTGTCCCAGTTAAAGCTCCAAAGTCTTTAGCAGTCAGATTCCACCGTGCACAATGCCCGTTTTATCTCCAACTATGAGTTTTAGTCTGTTTGACTGTCTTTATAAATCGCTGCTTCCTGGTGCAACAGTCAGCTCTGGAACTCTGGAAGTGAGTTGCTTCTTTTTCTTCTTCTTTTGAAGCGAATGGTTGAAGCAAAATGCAGCGTCTGAGCGCTTTCAGCACAAACAAACACTCCCACAGACTTCTGATCAATCCCACAAACTTCTGACCAATCCCACAATAAAAAGTTATTTTGTGGAGGGGGTTAAAAAGTTCGACCCAACAAAAAGCTTTGACAAAAGTTTTTATATCAATGGGCCTCATGCAAGAACCGTTCGTACGCACAGATTTGTTCTTAAGTTGTGTGTACGAGTGATTTAGGAGAATTTGTGACATTCACCAATGTTTTC
>NW_013953619.1:51869-57056 GCF_001266775.1 Austrofundulus limnaeus
GAATTAAAATGAGTACACGAGGAAAGAAAAATAAATACTGAGGTCCCAGATGTCAGCAATGAAAAAAACAATAATAACAACAACGTTGTGGTTTGCGGTGCGGTCTCAGTTAACGTTACATGTATGCTTTGAGGATGACCCCCAGCTCCTACCTCATCAAATCTAGCAGAATATCTGTTAAATGTACTGAGTTATAACCATGTTTGTGTCGTCTCAGGCTGACTAGCTGTGCCAGCCATCTTAAATTGTATTGACTTGAAAAGTTGATGAGATGAAGAYGTAGTTTCAGAAAGTTTCATTAAAATCTGTCCATTAGTTTTGAGACATTTTGCGTACAGAGAGTTGATTCTAAATAAACACATACAATGTGTTGGTGCTTAACATAAGCTGGGAATGAAAGGAGAAAARTAACTTGAGAAAACCACAGTATAGTGGGTCGTGAGATGGGTTCGTATATACAGAGAAAGCTAAAGGCTGAGTACTGAATGTACTTACAATGATGGGACCACGACTGGTCTGACGGTAGACACTCTGGTACCCCAGGTAGAGAATCAGTGTGGCGGTGCAATAAAGAAASGCAAACACACCAACGCAGACAAAGAATTCAGCCGAGGAGGAGAAGTCACCCTGCAGGTAGGTAATGTTGGTCTGACTGCTGTTACAAATGGGAAGGTGATATGGTCTTGATGACAACCTGTGGATCAACAAATGACAGAAGAAACCTTAAAAAGTTGCTCTGATCACGTTTGGTGTAAAAGTGATTTTAGAAGGCAACATTCCTCACCTCTGTCACCCAATTATCCAAGGAATGCAACAAGAGATAAACAGTTACTGTGAGACTTTAAGTGATTGTTTTTAAATGAAACTTAAAATTTAAACATGCATCAATTTTAAAAACAAAATTAAYCAAATGTTTCATGCAAGCTGCTCATAATGGGTACCAATGTTTTTTCACCCATTTGTGAATGCAAATGCACTTTCTAATAAATTACCGTAAATCATTTCTCTGACAAGGAGATAGTTTCAAACTACTCAAATGAAGCAGACAGCATTGAACATAGACATCATATTGAACCCTTCTGAAATACCTTACAAAGGTTTTGTATTTAATAAAACCTTCATTTTTAGCATTGGTTTAACAAAGCTTTTGTTAAACCTAATGTAGCCTGGGAAACCAAAGCATGGCGTTTTAGGTAGTCATTTCTGAGTGCGTGCTGCAGAGCATGTATGTTAAGCAGAAATCAAAGGTTGTGTTTAGGCTCCACACCTGAGAACTGTGGAACACAGTGAAACAAATACAGATCAAGAACACACAGAACAGGACACTGTTCCCTTGTTAAGTGAGCTTGAATATCTCTCTTAGATCTGATTTTGTTTATAAAGATTAATTACAAACTCTGCACATAAATAACTTCCATTCAGTCTTTCAGAACAAATTCAGTTTATACAAAAAGTACATAATATGTACTTGTTTCCACTGAGCATTCTGAAAGTTTCTGCCTGCAATGTTAAAGAGGAACTTACCCCAAAATCAACTTTATTTTGCAGATAAATTGTCTAAACTGTGCCCTAAGGGTAATACCTTTCTATTTATGACTAAAATTCAACGTTTTGGGCTAAAATTGTTTAAATCTACAATATTGTGTCTAAAAACGTCTTTGTGCTGCTCCCTTTGGGTTCAACTATGGCTACTACGTTTGAATTTTGTTATTTGTTCAAAGAGTACTGTATGACGCTGCTGTACTGTGCGACGTGTCACAGTACTGTGCTCAGTATAAAAGCCTCTCTGTGGAGACACGCCCTGCAGAGATTCAGGAGTTAGCCATAGCATTGTTGATCGTAACTGTGGTAGAAGCTGCCTTCTCCTCAGCCACAGTGAAAACATGGAGTCTATCAGTCATAAAACAAAATGAATTAACTTACACATCCTCTTTGTGCGTCAAGAGTTATTAAACTGTGGTTGCTGTGTCACGTAGTTTAGATCGGGTCAAAATACACACAGACCCTCGCACACACAAACACATTGTCCCCATGATGTAGGAAAAACATGCCTACACACACACACGTTTGTTTCTTGACCCCGTGGGGACCTTCCATTGACTTCCATTCATGTTTTTTAGACTTTATATCCTAACCCTGACCATATACTCTAAAATTAACCTCACAGAAACTTACCTGACCCTAAAACTAACCTAAACCTTGGTCCTAAACCTAACCCCACACCTGTAACATGCATTTGGACCCGTGGGGTCCTGACATTGGTCCCCACGATTCACTTCGGTCCCCACCTGGCTGCTTTTTTTTGTAAAAAATACCCCACGTTGTAGGAAAAACCCGTCCACCACTCAGTTTGTTTTATGACTGATTCCTCGTGCTGCAGGTGAACCAGACACTCAGTTAAAATAGAGCCTCTGCAGTGGAGAGGTTTTCCACATCAGGATGTCTGGACTCCTCTGCTGCCGGGGTGGTGTGGTGTGTCGGAGGGAGTGCAGCCGAGGCTGCAGTGTCCGGAATGAACCGGGGGACAGACCACTCATCAGGCCCAGACTGAGCTGTMTTGTGAATTTTAATAGAAACARGGAACCAAACAGAAATGAAAAGATATTCTGTTTTGTTTTGGACCAAAGTCATATTTTAACAGTTATTTGCCTGAACTTTACATTATTACATGTTGTATCAGCTAAATGTGAGTTTGCATGTATATCATGAAACTTTACTTTTACAAAGTCATTTATTTAGAACATTCAGAAATGTTTTCATGAATGTTAGCTTGTCAAATTAAGCTAAAGCTAGCTGTCACGTTGTCTTGTTTTTACCCCCCACCCCCGACCCTTGGGCCATGTCCCTCAGAGTCTCCCAACACTACCCACGTTGTAGGCATCTTTCAAATTTGCCTTGGGGCGGAGTTATCCTTTCACAGAGGGGTTAAGCTCCACTTTAACTATTAGTGGATAACAACAMTGTCAGAATACCTTGTGCTGGTCATAGTACCATTAAATCAATAACAGGGAAATGCAACATTGACAGTAATGAAAGGTAACCCTCTGTAGTACCTGAACGGGTAACCAAACGTAGCTGGGACATCCTGAGAGGGCTTGAGGGGACATGAGACATTGATGTGTGTTGTTCCAGAATACCCTCCAGTGGTGGCAAAAGCAAAGATGGCAAAAACCTGTTAAAGAGAAATAAAGAAGAGGTTGGATGGAGTCAAGCACATTATTTCACAGCAACTCATCAATAATGCAACTGAATTGCAGCACTTGGTATACGCTTCCCGTGCGGGGGTCATAATAGCAGCTGACATCAAACCGGGCCTGAACAGAACCACAGGGAAAGCAAACATATTGGCTGATAAGTGTTCAGTTGTCAGTAGCTACTTGTTTGTAATCTTATCTCACCCCTCCCAGAGTTATTTTATTATGTTTAGAGTTTGTTTTAGAGTTAAACTTTAGCTTAAAATAATATTCTGTGTTTAAATGATAGTTTTACATCTCTCAGTTCAAAGTGGATTTAGTCTTTTTTTTCCCCCAACTAGTATCCTGTTTTGTAATATTTTATAAATATGCCCAAGTTTAATAATGGGTGAGAAATTTACAACTTTCTATTTATTCAGTCAGTGTTTAAAGCAGTGGGTACAATAAATTATTAAAATATAATTATGTACTTCTTTTTAAAAATTCAGCATGTAAAAAGAATGAGCCCTTCATGTTATAGAAAACTTGATTCAACCACTAATCACTAGTCAATAAGATCAATCACCTTTAGATTAATTCATTAAATAGATAACTTGCTTCCCTAATTGCAGCTCTATGAAACATAGCCCAAATACACACTGTTCCTGCTAATGGTGCCTCAACTAAACAGACAACGAACTCCTGGAGTCCAAAAGTCAGAATGAAGGGATTATATTAGACTATCAGCACATGAGTTCAGTTTGTGAATGGCAGTGAGCAGATTCACACAGGCTTACTATTTACAGCACATTCTGTAGAGTAGCAGCATCCAAGTTAGGCCATTCTCAGCTGCTGGCATTCCTCAGCCTCAGTTCAGTCAAACACCACCTCAGGTTTCTGCTGCAGATTTTAACCAGCCACACGCTGGTAACAACACAACTACCAGTCAGGTAGACTGGATTTTACTGTTACTACTGAGTTTACAGGTAAGAGACACGGTGTACTGCCTGCACACCAAGTTTACAATGGGTACGGCTTTATGGCTCAATTTGTTCTGAGAAATAAATGCATTTACAGCCTGAGGCCAACTCTGACTCTAAATGAAGGTGAGTGTAGAAAACATACACTCAAAATGAAAGAAAAACCTGAAACTTTTTCCTCCCAGTTTTTGTAAGCAAACACAGGTTTGGTGTGTGTGAGAACAAAAGGAACAACTGGGAGGAAATGGCAAAATCACGACGACCTACTGAAAGGAAGAACGAACAGGTTAATTTAAATGCTTTCCTCTCTGTTTAAGACACTTTGCATTTTGACTGTACTCACCCACTCCAAGACACGAATAAACCCAAGAGGTTCTTTCAATGGTCCCAGGTCCAGGGAAAATCCTGACAAACTCTGATAATTAGAGAAACAGTCAGCTTTAATCCGCAGAGAATAACCAGAATCCTGAAATCTGTCGTTAGCTGTTATCATCTAGCAGCTAAGTGGCTCTGGTAGCAACATGCTAACCCTGCCAGCTTCACCTACCTGAGCAGCGTCCATCGGGATGACTGTGGGTTAGTGGTGTTTCTGTTACTTAGTGTTTCTTTAAATGCGCCGCTCTGCAGCTTCTCATTCAGGTGGCACGCTCAAAGCGAGCTACTGTCAACCCCTGACCTACAGCAACACGGGGAGGGCGGCTGCCAGGCGTCGCCCAAAATGTCTTCTTCTTGTTTTTCTTCGTCTTCTTCTTCGGTTGACCTCTGACCTGCCACTCAACTCGAGCTGCTGTGCGCATTAGCGCCACCTGCTGGTGCAGTGTAGTCCACTCAAACTGCACATTTTCAAACCAGTGAACACACTAAAGCTGTGGTTCCCAAACTTTTTATCTTCTGACCCACAAAATATCCATGGCAAAAACTTGTGACCCCAAATATTACTGATCTGAGTACATGAACTTCGTTAATAACCCTAAAAACACAGACTTTTTGACAATCTAAACAGCTTGTACACAAATATAAATACTCATTTATAC
>NW_013953619.1:60520-62254 GCF_001266775.1 Austrofundulus limnaeus
ACACACACACACACACACACACACACACACACACACACACACACACCAGCAGTATGTCCTGCCCAGTGGGAGGGGGAAAAAATAGGCAGAAAGGCAGCGGGGCAGCTGCAGCCAAACCGGACTTCAGTCAAACAAGACCCAACACTTTTATTCCTGATTTAAACTAGTGATCTTGTGAGCAGCTGCAGCTGTATACTTTTATTTTTTTCTGTCAGGCTGTCGCGGAGCGCTCCACCTCCTCTGTCCGGGGCTGGTGAGCCGGACAGAGCTAAGCCGAGGCTGCTGGAGCTCCAGGTCCTGATCCACGGAGCCAACATGAGTTAGTCCCAAACTGAGCTGACTTGATCAAGTCTCCCTCTGCCTCTGGTGAGGAGGGGGGTGAAAAATCCTCCACTTCAGACCGTTTAGAGATGTAACTATCTGCGATACTGTGGTCACTCTCCATGTAGCATCAGTTATGCTAATGCTAGCTGCCTGTCGCGTTCTCTCGTCCTGGCCACACCTCCGCTCTCTGTTATTTATACTCTCGGTTACGCACAAACTTCACGTCACCAAACAAAGAGTAACACAGTGTCAAATCAATGAATTCGTGAGAGCTTCGTCTTTTCAAAAATACCAAAGGGAGGGGCATGGAACCAAAACTTGCACAGTAACAGATGCAGAGAACTTCCTGATACTGAAACGGTCCGCGATGGTTCAAGTAACTTACAAATGTTTATATAGCTCTAAAATAATAAAGACACCTTTTGTGACGGACTTAGAAAAAATTTGGGAAAAATAAGTTTTACACCTACTTTAGCAAACAACAATGAAGGACACCATCTGCTGGCCCTGTACAGGGCCCGTCGGGCCTAAAGTTCTGATTGCTGAATGTGTGGCACCACATGATGAGTCTCTGTACACAGCAGGACAATTAACTTTAGAGTTTTGAGTGACAGTGTGTTCTTTTTGACAAGAGATTTTCTTCATGAAAACTGTACCAAAATGCAGAGAATGTGTGCAGTGTTTTGAAAGAASTGTGTTTTAGAACTGAAATGTGAGTTTAAAGCAGGAACTGTGTTTGTAGTTCAGCACAACTGGTTCAGAGCGTTGATGCTGAAGTTTACATGTTGTGGTCTTTTTGTCTCAAAAGCCAGAAAATGTGAGGAAACATTACAAAAAAACCCTGTAAAATGCTTTAATGCAGATTCCATGACATTTTTTCAAACTGAAATACTAAATACTATAATATTATGTAATTAATATTACAGATAATACTGTCACGTAATAAGAAATTAAGAAAATAAAAATACAATTTATTAAAATATAAGAAATAAAAACAATTACTTGTGATATATGTTTTTTTATTTATGTATTTTTTTCCCTCACATTTATTGTACTCAGAAATCTAATTCAGTGGTCAGTGTAGTTACAATGTTTGGTCACAAAGAGGCAGTGTTCAAACCAGGTTTTTCTAAGCTTTTGTCTAAATGCATCCTGGTAGTTCCTGTTTTGAGTTTGAACTGAACTGGAATTTGATGAGCGATAACACTGGAACAAATTTAAGGTAAATATCCACACGATATGTTAAATATGTTTGTGTAACAACATTTAAGTGATAATCAGTCAGTATTTTAACAAGATTTGTTTTTCTGAACTGGATTGTCCAGAAGGCCTGCGTGTTGTGTGGCTGACTGCCATGTTACCTGGTGTACAACATGAAGTTCAGCTAAGCTATGATATTCAGTATATATA
>NW_013953619.1:63690-65253 GCF_001266775.1 Austrofundulus limnaeus
TGTGTGTGTGTGTGTGTGTGTGTGTGTGTGTGTGTGTGTGTACTGCTGACCTATAAAAGTCCCTCTCTCTCTGCTGCTCTGCAGACACCAAACAGGACTAACAGGAAGACTGTGCCTGTCATTCTCTGTGAGTAACTCCATTCTTTCTTTCTTTGGACAAAACTGACTTCGATATTGCTGCATGTCAGTAGTGTGTATGTGTCGAATCTTTTATCTCTGTTACTTTAAGTTTGCAGGGATGATCATTCAGCTGGTTTTATTCTTGAATGAAACTGTTAAGAGTAAATTTTTTTATTGTGCACTCATTTTTTAAATTAAACTCCCTGTCATCTGCACTAGAGACGTGACGTTCACAAACAATCTTAACAGATTGAATGGCTCCTTACAAAAAAACAATATAACGAGTTGCAGACAGTAAAGAGTCGTTCTGTTTGTTTTCCTCCTGAACCACGGAGGGCCACAGAGACAATTGCRCCTCCTCTGCTTTTTCATTGAAAACAGGCAGAGTGGTGGAGTACAGCAGCTCATGGGGAAATGGGGGGGGGGGTTCCACCTAACAAATCACACGGTTCTGTCCATGTGACACAATGACTTATCTCCCTACGTGATGTTGAAACTTGTTCAAAATCAATCAGCTCCTCCACATCACTGCTCTATGAAACGCAGATCGTCCAGAAAAAAATTGTCGTTCAAAGAGCTAATTGTCCCATCTCCAATCTGCACAGCTTTGAAGTGAATCTTTAACAGTGCAAAAAAATATGTATCATTTTAAACTTGTGGACAAACTTTTCAAAATAAAGGTCTTATTGTTGTTTAGAGAATGCATACTGCCTTTCATGCAAGAGTTTTAGACTAAAGGCAGAGTTGTAGTTGTTTGRTCAAACCATGGAAACACATTACTCTATGTACAATTTAATGCAAAATTGCAAGATCTCATTCAAACTGTGTTGTGAATAATTTTTGTGTTGGTTAATACAGCATCAAACTAATCTTGAACTAACTTGAGGGTAATAATTTGTGAATGTACATCCAATTAATAATTTTCAAGAGCTTCATTAAAATCCATCCAGTGATTCATGTTGCTATCAGTCGAACAGCGATGACTTCAACAGTTAATGCAGTTGAAGCACTTGAATCATGTATTTAGACTGACTCTGASCTACAGCTACACCAAATTTAGGACATCTGTAAATCTAACTGAAGTATAGCTACTTTTGTGATTTATTTGGTGTAGGCTGTGGCAGCCATCTTGAACTTGGTTAGTTTCAAAATGTGTGAAATTTATAGATTTAATAAATTTCATTAAAATCCATTTAGTTGTTTAAGAAACATAGGCAGAGTTGGCTTCGTTCATTCATTCATTCATTTATTCATCCATCCATCCAGTGGTAGGCACAGCTCTGCTACTGCTAAACCACTAAATAGATAAAAAATGGTGCAAACCAATGCTATCCTGACATGTTTCTACACTCTACTTCTGTCTTCATCATCATACAGGGGGTAAAATAAGTATTGAACACGTCACCATTTTTCTCAGTAAATATATTACTAGAGGTGCTAATG
>NW_013953619.1:72700-75387 GCF_001266775.1 Austrofundulus limnaeus
GGAATGACCTTATTATTGTATTATGTTTTTGATCTGAGTTTGTTTTATGGAATGAAATTTCTGAATGAGTACACATTCAAGACTGGTGATTCCATATGTTTTTCCAGGGGTTGTAGCTAGTCCATGGGCCAGAGGCCAAAATTTCACAATTTGGTCCATCTCATGGTGGCAAAGCTTCATCCTAATTTTTGAAAAGGTACATATCTGTATTTTTTGGTTTGATAGCCCTTCCAGAGTGGTAGCTAAATCACAGTTCATGAAGTTAATAACCTATTAAGAAAATATCTGTTTTTGACACTGGTGTACAGCTTTTTTAGGCTCATGGTACGGACATTGGTCAGTAGTTTATAATATTGTGTTTGGTATAATTTTAAAGGTTAGGGTTAAAGGTCTGGGCTTTCATTTAAGCCTAGACCGGTGTCTCTCTGACCAACACAGAGGTCACTAGAACTCTTTAAACTACAAATGCCATTTCTTCCCACAATTTTTGTCCAAATTACATACTTCCCTTTAGCCCTGTGACATGCAGGGGCATCAGGGACTAAACTGTCAATAACTACAATACAGGACAGTAAGGATTTAGGAAATGTATAAATACCCATACTGTCTCTTTGTGGGAGGTGGTTGTGAGCCATACGTAGAAGTCACAGACTTAGGACAGAAAGTTAAATGGCTCTATGGTGAGTGTGTGCATCAGAGTCTATTTCATGTGTCAAACTGTGGCCTTCGGGTGACTCCCGTGTGCACCCACTCCCCCAAAAATAGGGGAAAGATAATAATTGTCCTGTTAAGTAACTGAGCAATTTAGTTGGATAGCGCAGTATTAATGTCTGAAAATAAGCTGCTTTATAGTCAGCATCAACCCTAAACTAAATATGCCATAATGCATACTAACTACTTATTATAAACTCATCAGTGAGTAAAACTTTATTCGTTTTACTTTTAATAATACTTCAGTATTTATTTCAGATTTAGTCAGTCGTACACTTAGTTCTTACCAGTATTTAAAATGTGGGTCTAATTAAATATTTTCTTTGGTCCATTAAAAAAAAGCGCTTTCTAGACGATCTTACTGCGTTCGCTCTCCAGCCTTCAGTCGCTGCCAATGCTTGGACTGTTACCATGGTTGGTGATGACAGCTTCCTGTTCTGGTAGTGGGAGGAGAGCCCGTTTCAAAATACAGTGCCATCACAGGGACTCAGTTCAGCTGCAAGGGTGCTTCCCAGCGAGTGTAGTGTGTAGGGAGTGGGGCGAGTGTGTAGTCACTGATTGGGAAAGGCCGTATATTTCCAGTAATAACATGAGCCATTTTTGCACAATATTGCCAACTAGAGGCATGACGAATTGGTTTTAGCCAATTGCACTTTTTGTCTCAGTTTGAGAAAGTGATTTTTAGAAACAGACATTTGCTGTTTAAATCAAAAGTTGTTGTGGATTGCAAGTTCTGCTGTTTCTTGGTCATTTTTCTTATGTTTGTGGTAGGGCTTCAGTAAGAAAGCATGCAATATATTAGTAATTTTAAACTGTTTATTGGAAAACTGAAGCGATGCATTCTGGGTAAAGGACGAAGTACACAAAACCGTGTTCACTTCAAAATAAGGGCATGAATTTAAACTGTGCCGTGTGTAGCTTCAACACGACGTGAGACAGCAGGTTGGTGGTTGAAGATGCAGCGTCATAAATTATTATAATTCCTCCCTCTACCCTCTCAAAACTCTAATAAGTATAGAAACAACAATAATTATGGCTGGATTGTTGGGGAAACTTCTACTTTTCTGTTAACGGTGGCTCTAGAAAAAAGACGTGAACATCRGCTGATGTTCAAYAGGATTAAACCAGCTGCTCTTTTAACAAYTGGCCTTAGAAAACAAAAACATTTTAAACAAATAACATGAATTAAAAGCTGCTGGAGCCTTTCCTCAGCATTTCCTCAAGTGTCCCTCGCTGTGTGTGTGTGATTATAGGCAGATGTCCACAGCGCTGTTGTTATTTATTTATTGCCTTAATGTTTTTTTTTATATAAATACTTGTGTAACCGTGGACGGCCAATTTGTAGCAAAGCCAGTTTTGTTGCCTTTCCCAAGGAGAAAGTTTGTTTTTCTTCTGTCCAAGCACTGATCAACTGGAAGCATCCTTTTTTTTTTTCATCTAGCTGACATCAAACGTGTAAGCGTGCTGCTTCTACCCGGAACCATCGAAGAACTGCACAGCTGAGCATGCTTCATGTGTGGTTGGAACATGGAAACACAYTTCAGCCGAACCTCAGATCAGAACCACAGCAGGCGTGCTGCTGGAGACGGGCAGGGGAGATTTGCTCCTCCAATTGCGTCCTACCACGCAAAGCATTGTGGGAGATGTCTCTTAATTTCAGAACCATCACCCAGGACACTTACAGTATAAAGCTCTGTGTGATTTCATCAAACGTCTGAGAGGGTGCTGTTACCGTACTGTTTCCTCATGGTGTTTGATTACTGACAACATGCCCTCTCTACTGTTCAAGAAAATGACAAATCTTTACTGTGACTTCAGATGACTTTCTATACCTGATTTTAATGATAATAATGGTAAATAGTCATAGAAATCTTTAGATTATCCATCCAGCCATCCATTTTCTTCCGCCTATCCGGGGTCGGGTCGCGGGGGCAGCAGCTTCAGAAGGGAGGCCCAGACCTCCCTCTCCCCAGCCA
>NW_013953619.1:78618-80711 GCF_001266775.1 Austrofundulus limnaeus
GAATAGAATAGAATAGAATAGAATAGAATAGAATAGAATAGAATAGAATAGAATAGAATAGTCTTTATGATAGACCTGTTTCTCTAAACATTTGGCCAAGTTCAGACCCCACGTTCRTTGGAATGGACATCATATAGTTCTGRGCCTAAACCAATAAAAAACTGATTCACTCATTCTTGATACTGGTTAGTTCCTGGTTATCCAATCAGATGGAAGTAATAGCTCTCAGTTTGAAATGAGTTAGCTTCAGGCTTGTGACAAGACAAACATGCCAATGAAGATAGATAACGGAAGGTGTAGGTATCTTTTTTTCCATCAAAAATATAAAATTATCTTTATGTTAACCTAATAAAATTGCTTGCCATGGATTGTTCCTTAGGTGGACTCCTTCAGTGATGTAGATAGCGAGCCTTCCCACCTGGAGGCCCTGTGTACACAAAGACTGGTCTCTGGTGTRGGGGTCACCTCAAGTGGAATAACAACATTTACTGTCTCTGAAGCAGGCCTCGGACGGTAACATCATACTAATGTGTACGGGGGCGAATACACAAAAAAATCACCCATTTACATGGAACCACTGCAGTAATGTATCAGCCCGGGTTGCCAAATAGGACATAGTAAAGTGCTTTACWGTTCCTTTAAAATGATCATATTTTGAGTCAAAACAGCAGATATGCTGAACGTATTACTCACTCAGTCATATAACAGATAGACCAAACAACCAAACAAAACAACGTGAGTTGTTTTTCAGCTTACCTGTGCAGGTGACAACAGTGTTTGTGTCCTTCTGATTGTTGGAATTGCATCATCTTTTAGTGATAATCTTGATATTAGTCAAATGTTAAACTGGAAGCTATCATCGTAAAGTGGCTCGCACAAATATAATATTTTTTTTTATCAAATGGTTACTTCCAAAATTGAAATCCAACCATTTTTTTCAGAATAATGTCATTCTTGGAAAGCTTAAAAAGAGGGTAGTCTCATTGGCATCCAAAAATACATTTCCTCAAAGGACTGGACTGAGAAGTATTTAGTATTAGCTCAGCAGACGCGCAGTTTGTTTCTTTGCTAGTTGTTGCTGCCGATAGCCTGCAGGAGTCGCAGGAGAGGCGTGCTCTGCTTGGAGACAGCCCAGAGGAGGAGCTGCACCCAGTTCTTGGTCAAACCAGCCATTTTTGTTCTCCTGAACAGCTACCAGAGGACATTACAGGATTTCACAAACATGCATGAATGAGTCAAAGCAATACTCAAAATCCTCTTCCTGATGGCTGATTTCTTTCAACTTTCCCATGATGTTACACAAGGAAGCAGTGTTTCAGGTGTGCCTTAAATTACATGCACAGGTGTGTCTCTAATTAACTCAGATATTATCAATGAACCATCAGAAGCTTTCAAAGACATGACATCAAATGTCCCAAATTGTTTAAGGTATAGTAATCTTGGTGTATTTAAACTTTTGACTTTGATTAAAGTAATAAAAAATTGCCTTGAGAAATGATCTCTCTAGTTTTTCTGACATTTAGCAAATAGAAAAATATGTTGGTAATCCTAATTGACCTAAAATGGGAAACGTATATTCTGATTTCATGCCAGACAGTGTGAAAAATACATCTTTTTATATAGTGTATGTAAACTTCTGGTTTCAACTGTAAATGTGAGTACTGTCAGTGCAAATGTTGTGGACTAATGCTGGCTGTATTTGAAGAAAGATTCAGAAAATAAAAAACTCCTCTGTCACAGCACTGAATAACACAAAAAATTAGTCCTGAGATTAAGTCCATAATTAACTTTTTAAGCTGCTGTGCTGCAGATATAATATTTTTAATGGTAAATGCACTGAACTTATACAGTGCTTTATCAAAAACCATGGGGACCCCAAAGTGCTTTACAATGCAGTCATTCACCCATTCACACACATATTCACACACTTATTGTGATTCCTGCATGTAAAGTGTTAGTGGGAGTCATATTGTTTTCGTACTGTTTTTTTTCCCTCGGGAGATTTTTGATCAACCATAGCACAAAAACGGCTGCACCGGTCAACATGAAATTTGGCAGGACTGTAGATATGTCCATACACTGCTCCAGATAAC
>NW_013953619.1:83027-84035 GCF_001266775.1 Austrofundulus limnaeus
AAAAACTTATTGTAGATGCTGATGGCTGTGGGCAGGAAAGGTCTTCTGTAGCGGTCTGTATTACAGCGAAGTTGAAGAAGCCTCCGACTGAAGAAGTACATAGTTTTATACATAGTACAGTGATTATAAATCAAGGCCTGAGTGTTCTTCAAAGGATGCCGTCCAGGAGCATCCTTATCAGATTTATTTTTAAAGGATGGAAAAACAGGTTCGGGTTGTCCCCGTGACAATTACAAGAAGTCACTGCAGAGCACTAGACAGTCCTTGTTAAGTGGAAAATGTCTTTCTTCTAACAGGAAGTATGTAGAATTCTAACAAAAGAAGTTCTCTTTCATAGCATTCGTTTCRTGTCTCACATTGGGAACGCCTTCGGCGTGATCTCATCAGAAGCTCATATTACATTAYGCTAGCCAGGATTGGCTGGAAATCAGCYTGTCAGTGACAAGGAGGGCCACGACCCTCCCCCATATATAGGGCTGTTCCTGCACTGACAGGYTATTCMAAAATCTCTTCTCGCAACGAGCAGAAGTTCCACCAGCTCTCTCCAGGTACTGCCTCTTCTCARAGCCTAGCTAAACTGTCCATAGACTYGTGCGCAAGCGCGGTYGCTGGGCACTTTGCTCTGGGTTAGCACAGCACCGCACAGAGTGTCTGGTTATCGGKAGCAATACCGTAAAAAAAAGGTAGCAATACTTATATAAGTAGCAAAACTTTAACTGTTTGAGCTACCCCAACGGGAAGCTGCAACACTCCCCCCCAAGCCTAGCCATACCTGGTTAGCCTAGCTGTCACCAGCTAACGTAGCTTCATACATCTCCCTGGAACATGGAGGCCGCGGGGGCTTCAGCAAAACCAGTGGAGGGCCCACAGCCACGGGCCAGCCCGTGTGGCAATAACATATCAAGCTGGGACACCCACCCAACCTGTGTGGTGTGCCTCGGCTTGAAACACGCCCAAGCATCCCTTGAGTCGGGGGAGGAGTGTGCGCACTGCAGCCGGTTCTCCCTC
>NW_013953619.1:86882-89835 GCF_001266775.1 Austrofundulus limnaeus
GGTTATTACAACAGATGCCTCCCTGACATGATGGGGAGGTATTTGTGAAGGGAAAACTGTGAATAGGTCTTGGAGCCCAAAAAATGCAGTCCTTCCACATAAATTATCTGGAGCTGCTAGCTGTTCAGCTAACATTAAAACACTTCCCTCTCCTGGAAGGTCACCATGTGTTGGTGAGAACAGACAACACCACTGTGGTGGCTTATATCAACAGGCAGGGGGGCCTGAGATCACACTGGCCCACAAACTGATCATCTGGAGCAGCAGACACTTCCTGTCTCTGAGGGCCACTCATGTTCCTGGAGTGCTGAACTGTGGAGCAGATCTTCTCTCCAGGGGGAACCCTCTGTACGCAGAGTGGAAACYYCAYCCAGATGTGGYCAGGCTGGTCTGGRAGAGGTTCGGACAGCCATCAGTGGACCTCTCTGCCTCACAAGAGAACAATCAGTGTCCCCTGTTCTTCTCCCTGCACAACCAGAATGCACCACTGGGGGTGGACGCACTCGCCCACAGGTGGCCTCGGGTCCTGCTTTATGCTTTTCCTCTCATAGCTCTCATCTCACCAACGTTAGCCAGAGTGAGGTCAGAGGGCCTGTCARTGATTCTCATTGCACCTCATTGGTCATCAAAACACTGGTTAGCAGAGATAACTCAGCTTCTCTGGGAGGAGCCTTGGCCTCTGCCTGCCTGCTGTCTCAGGCGCAGGGACGAATCTTTCACCCCCCACCCAGAAAGGCTGGATCTGTGGGCCTGACCTGTGAGTGGTTCAACCTTCAATCCACGGGGCTCCCACAGAATGTAAGTGAGACCATACAGAATGCACGGGCACCTGCAACAAGATCTCTGAATGAGTGCAAATGGTCCATTTTTGAGAAATAGTGCACCGACTCTCAGGAGATTCCTTATCAGTGTTCTGTAGCTGTCATTTTGTCTTTCTTACAGAACCTGATTGATAAGGGAAAAGCTTTCTCCACTATCAAAGTTTATTTGGCGGCTATTTCAGCCTGCCACATAGGCTTCGAGGGAAAAATAGCAGGCCAACATCCTTTAGTAGGTCGGTTTACGAAGGGGGCTCGCAGAAAACTGCCTGTCTCAAAACCTATGACCCCTACATGGGACCTTCCTCTGGTACTGGAGGCTCTCACTACTTYGCCCTTTGAGCCTCTGGATCAGGTGGAATTAAAGTTTGTAGCGCTGAAAACAGCACTTTTGCTGGCACTTGTCTCTACTAAGCGTATGGGTGAGATTCATGCTTTATCAGTGCACCCATCCTGCACAAAATTCTCTTTGGACAATTCTAAGGTGACCTGCTCCCAAACCATGCTTTTGAGCCTAAGGTGTTGGGTTCTTACTCTCCTATTGAGTTAGTGGCTTTTAATCCTCCTCCGTTCTCTTCTGAGGAGCAGGAGAGGCTACACAAACTCTGCTCAGTACGTGTTTTACATATCTACATGGACCAGATGAAACAGGTTAGAAAAAGTGACCAACTGTTTGTCTCTTGGGCTAAAAATCAGTGCGGGAAACCGGTAACAAAACAGCGGTTTACTCACTGGATCACTGGTGCAATTGCTCGTTCCCAATTGCTCATTCCCAATGTGAGACACGAAACGAATGCTATGAAAGAGAACTTTAGGTTACTGTCGTAACCCCGGTTCTCTGAGTAGCATGAGGGAGTGTCTCACCAAGTCACCCTCCTTGAGCTAACGTTGCAAGGAAGAGGTGATAATCTTTTTGAATAACCTGTCAGTGCAGGAACAGCCCTATTTATAGGGGGAGGGTCGTGGCCCTCCTTGTCACTGACAGGCTGATTTCCAGCCAATCCTGGCTGGCGTRATGTAATATGAGCTTCTGATGAGATCACGYCGAAGGYGTTCCCAAYGTGAGACRCTCACTCATGCTACTCAGAGAACCGGGGTTRCGACAGTAACCTAAATTTTTCTGTCAGTTGATGCAGATAAAGAAAGGCCAGGTGATATTTTGATCTGTTACACAACAAGCAGCCAAARTAATCTCTTTCTGTTTGGATTCCAGGTGATCCATACGTTTTCTGATTATGGCCCTGGGCTGCGCTTCATCTCCTTTGAGCACGGAGGACAAGACACCAACTACTGGGATGGCTGGTATGGTGTTCGGGTCACTGGCAGCTCTGTGTCTGTCCAGATCTGAACAAATAAACAGGAGGGAGGGAAGTGAAACAAGTGCAGCCAAGGAGTGCAGAGAGGTAGAGGAGATTAGGGAAATTAGAAAACAATAGGGCTTCAAACATTTCTTAGTATTCTGCTGCTCTTTCTGAAACATCTGGCTGCAGAAATTATTCTAGTAAATCACGTGTGAAATGACAACAAAAAGCCACCTCAACATTACTAACCTTAAAATACTAAACATAGTGTCTTATCTGGCTGTGACTGTCTGAGAACAGTTGAAAACTCAAAATTGTGAAGAAAAATGGTGAGTTGTCTCATAAATTCTGAGTATTTTAAAAAAAAGTGAGCCATGTGGATGCATTTTGTGCAACCATTTTTTAAAAAWAAGCCTCAGTCATTTTCTAGTGCTCACATGCAGGGGTTCTCAAACCTTTTGGGTCTGGGGACCCCTTACAAAGGTGAAAAAAATTCCAGGGACCCCCTTATAAATCAATGCTGTTTTAAAATGGTTAACCCCTAAATGTCATGGCAATATTTTTTTTTGTTTGTTTTAGTATACTTGTTTTACTAATGCACTGTTCCCCATATGAACTTTTTAAAAYAAAAAACAAATTACCAATTTACTGAAATCTTTTAAGGACCCCCAACACACAGCTCGTGGACCCCTGTGACCCTAGTTTGAGAACCCCTGCCCTAGTCTTTAGGACTTAATCTACTGGAGTACACTTTTTTAAATGAAGATGGACAGATTTGGACCAGCTTTATATAATTAGGGTGCCAATTCAAAAGCATTGAGGCACCCTTATTAT
>NW_013953619.1:89845-91526 GCF_001266775.1 Austrofundulus limnaeus
TTATTATTATTCAAAAATGTTCTGTAATTTGTCATCCAGTTCTGAAATACAACTTAAAACTATAAGGCTCGATTAGATTAGACTGAATTTTGGTAGTGGTATGTTGACAATGTAGACAAAGTCTGAATAATAATAATAATATTTTGGTGTAAATTCTCACACTATTTATTTTACTGATAAAGTAATAATCTGGCCCATAGTCAGGTTGATTAGGGGTTTGAACAAACTGCTCACTTTGTCTGCAGATGTCCTGTAGCATTTGCTATTTTTTCTTGATTTTATTAGTTCCTGCAGTGCTGCAGTTCGTTACATGTCCAGTAAGGAAAATGTAGGACTAAATCTAGAGAGTCTGTCTCAGAGCTGATTTGTTTTGCTGATCCTGGATGAAGTATTTAGATTTGGACCAATCACTGAATCAGATTTCACATTCAAAAATATTCTKAGAAACATGAAGATAACTCATTTTCTTTCCCTGGTTTTGACATGGCATAGAGAGCATTTAATCTTGTTCCGTCTGACCATTTTTAATTACCTTTGAGTTTACATTGACTGACTACATGCCAGTGAGTCAATTTTATTATAATAGTTGTTTATCAGAGAATGATGGAACCAAATTTTAAGAAATCATATTATCTTACATTTATTATTTCCATGTGTGAACACTGATTTCCAACTAGTCAGAAGACAGTTGCAGCCCAGTAAGATCCTGACTCTGAACTGCTGCCYATGCTTCCACCCCTTCATGTAAAGCTGCAACATTTGGAGAGAAGTATCAGAAACCATGTGGTTTATTATTCATGAAAATAAAAACAATGCAAAACTAAAGTCTAATTTGCAGAAATTATTGATGTGTGGTTGTGTTTTGTCATGGAAATTTAAAAACACTTTTTGATGAGCAATTACATTTTATAAAGTAAATAAAACAAAATACTTTTAACAAATCTGGGCCTGTATTCATCAAACTTCTTAGAGTTACTCATAACAATGCTGTTAGGAATGGACTTAAGTGTAAAACAAGTCTTAGCTAAAAGCTGAGACTAAAAGTCAGTTATCAAGCGTCTCAGACTCAGCGAAGAGGAATTCTTTAGTGTCAGTCTTAGCATAGACCCTTCTCCACCATAGATATCATATAAAGTACTAGATACCCTACTACTGCATGCTGAATCACATGTGGCGCTGCCATATTGGATGGGTCTCTCCTCACTCTAGGCAGCATCAGAGCGACTGTCCCCTTATTTAAAGCATAAATCTGCACAGTTTTGAAATCAGATCACATGGGAGACCCCCGGACCACTTGGTGCAGTTTGAGGTGGTGTAGAGCAGTGTTTCCCAAAGTTGGGGTCGGGACCCAAAGTGGGGTCCCGAAACATCAAGGTGGGGTCCTGAAAAGATTTTCTGAATTAATGACATTTTTGCCTTAGTTGTTACAAAGGAGTGAGGTTAGTGTATTTAAAATGGATAAATGTAGTATAAAAATATTGTTACTATGCCCATGTTTAGTTGACCTGATACAGATGTTTATCATCCAAAAACAGCTGTGGTCTCAGGTCTCTGCTGTTGGTATTTTGTGGGTCAAAAGCTGAAAAGTTTGGGAAGCACAGCCTTATACTGTATTTATAAAAAGTCATGAAGTATAAAGTTGTTACTTTAATTTAATTTCTGCTTGTTTTCATTGCAGCTT
>NW_013953619.1:94573-96488 GCF_001266775.1 Austrofundulus limnaeus
TTCTTGGTGGATCTGCACTCGACAATGCAGCCTAGGTGAAATAGTCGAACACAGATCCACTGATCCTTCAACACAGAGCATCTTCAGAAGACAAGCTGATAAATAAATTTTTAAAATCTGTATTGTTCGATACAAGTCTGTACTGAACGGTTCGATACAGGTACATGTTTTGTTGCACTCCTAGTAATTAGATAAATTTAAACAGGAAGAGAATCAGTGTTTCTATCCTCTGCAGTGTAAACAAGAATTGTTGATATCCCACTGTAACAGTGATGATGTACAAGACATGGTGACTGGGACTGGGGTGCTCCGGATTGTGACAAGTAGGGGTCTCTGCAGAACGTGCTGTCCTGTGGGCGGAGAAACAATAAAAGGTTTCCTACATGCCATGTGTCAAACTGACTGATGAACTCCAGATATCTCTCCGTTAGACTGTGAATACACTGCATAAAAATAAATGATCTAAAAATAAAAACTGGTGAGTGCTTTTCCTAACCTAGACCTGATGTAGAATAAAAAACACTGAACAGAATTTCACAATGTGAAAACAACAAATAGATAAAAAGGTAAATACTCCTGTCTGCTGTTAAGTGAGTGTTTTGTTTGATGTAGGGCATTTACACAACATCTTCCCTCACTTTGTTTTCCTGTTGTGATTATTAACAAACACAGCTGAATAGTACTGCATCACCTGTGACTGATGCATTTCCTGTACCTGAAATCAAAGTCTGTCCTGAACGTCCCAGCAGAAACACACTCCTGGGACACATCAAAGTGACTGGGAATGAAAGTGAAAGTAAGGATAAGTGTGGCGTTTTCTCCAAGGTAACAGAGGATGAGTCAATGGGATCTTCATCAGTCTTCTTGTGACTGCATCTGTTTGCAGAAGGCTTCAAACTGCTGCTGCTCCAACTCTGTCATCACCTTGTTCAGTGCGTAGATCTGTCAAGAAGASGTTCCACAGGTTTGTTACAAACAGAGTGAGAAACAACACAAAGAAACTTTATCGAGCTTGCTCACCTCGACCCTCTGTCTCTGTTTGAGGTCCTGCTGGGCAGACTTCTGCTTAGCTCTGTCTCCTCTGGTGGGGGTGGAGTTCAGCTTGGGTTTATCCTTACGGCAGGCAGGCTCCATCCTTACACTCAATCAGCTTGAGACGTTTAGGAGAAACTTGATGTTTGCAGTGAGTGTGAGCAGACAGTCACAGGTCTKGTACTGTGGACATAAACGTTCTCTGATAAATGAGTGCTTTTGGCAAAAAAACATAAAGACATTAATCACATTACTATCGTCAACATGTGGCTGCCATCTTAGCAAAGCTGTTAAGACCATTCCCTCAAACATCCTTTTTGGCTAGTGACTTCTGAGAATCCTCACTGCTGATGTTGGTGGATTCGTCATTTCATTTTCGCAAGATAGCCATGGCAGTGTTTCAGACTTGTTTAGACAAAAACAAGTATAATACCCTGAAGTAATAGTAGTTTTTTTTAATCTAAAAGGCTATTTGTTCATGTTTTCAAACACCCGTTAAACTAGCCTGGCCCTTGCCTTCCTACACAGTTCAGCTTAATTCTAGTTTCCCCTCACTGCTCCGTCTGGGACTTCTCCCATAGACAAGGATTTCTTCAGGAGAATTTTACCTGGACCAATCAGAGAACAGAAGGAGGCGTTTTGAACGGTCAATGTTCTGCGCAGTGTCTGCTAGTTATTTTAGCATACGGCAGTGGAGGAAGAGAATGAAGCCAGTTTGTGTTGATAAGGTTTCCAAATTAAAATAAATTTGTCTGACAAAGCAGCAGCTCTCATTTACAGTCGTCTCGTTCGGCTCGGTATATTTCTCCTCTCAGCAGGGTTGTTTACAGCACACGTGATTTCCGGTTAGCTCCTTAGCTTAGCCTCCGTCACAGCGACATAC
>NW_013953619.1:97176-98336 GCF_001266775.1 Austrofundulus limnaeus
AAGTGTTCCCACACTGTGGACATGGTTGCATACTTGTGTGCGTCTTGACTTCTTAACAGCAGTTGTAAAGCATGATGATGCTGAAAACTGTTGTGAAAACTGTATCGGCCCGATCACGACTAAATCTGATTCTACACGATTTTCAAAAAATGGCCATATCTGCCACCAATACAGATACTGAGTATCTGATGGGGACATCCCTAAATAATACATCTAGAAAAGATGGAAAATAACATGTCCAGTTTGGCAAAAAGGGGAAAAAAGATATATTAAAAGGTAATTAATGAAATAAATTGATGAAAACATTTGAAGGATAGAAAMTGAACCACTAAGGATGTGGAACAGCTTCTCCAAAACATTTGCTCAAACTTTCATAGAAACTAAAACATCTCATGTCTGCTGTTGAAATTAAGTCAGTTTTGTTCTTCTGTCTTCCATAAAAAGTTAAGTAGGTCTTCAGGACAAGTTTTTCTTCACTGAAATGTGAACATTAGGTAACATTCAGGGCCCTGCTCTACTGTCAGRCTCTTTTACATGTGAACAGTGTTGRTTGTCATCATTAAATCATTAAATCTCATCAGGCTGGGTTCACCTGGAACTCCTCAGACCTTAGAGACGTCCAGAGGACCTGAATTACTGAGATGCATCAGGACATTTTTGTTTTAATGCAAATAAAGGACATTAATAACTAACCATTACATGATACAATCATCTACTGTATAGTGACATTACCATATTATCACTAGTAAAAGTTTTAAAATTATTTTAATACGATTTCTTACTACATAAAAATGTATTTAACAGCTAAAAAATAAATTGCATTATATGCCTCCTTTAAGCATCATTTAGGAACTCTACCATTAGAACGAATATGATACAGTTTTTATGGGTACATGTTATAACAGGTTAAATTAAACAACAAAAACGCGTATCATTAGACCCTGTATTATCAAATATCACCAGTTTTAAAACACATTTTCAGATAGTATAGCACTTACCGGAGACTACTGTAAAAATAAAGACTGAACAAATTAATAAATAAGACACTAATTCAGCTGGACTGAGGCGTCTTTACTATTTACGATTACAAACAACTAACTGACCGTTCACTGCCCGATCTGTCCCGGAAGAACAATTCGCACTGCCCGCTTGTGTGCGCA
>NW_013953619.1:107915-113652 GCF_001266775.1 Austrofundulus limnaeus
ACATGTTACTGTTTTTAAAAAATATATATGTTTTGTTTTTCCTTTTACTTGCGGTAAAGTTCTCCTATTTATTTAATTGGTGCATTTTAAGTGTATTTATTTATTTACTGGTCCATTGATATATTTCTGCTTTTATTTCTAATCATGTCAGTTTCAGTCCTCTATACTTAATTATCACATCATGTGAAAACCACGAGAGGTCAACCTATTTGTTTGTAAAATCTTTGCACCTAAGCATTTGAAATCCTGTGTGTGTGTGTGTGTGCGTGTGTGTGTGTGTGTGTGTGTGTGCATGTGCGTGTGTGTGTGTGAGACATTGGAAATGCTTGATGGGAGTACAAACAAATTACAGACTGAGGAACAACTGTAGTCTCACTCCACCTGCATGGGCAAGATGAGTTTTTCTGAAAACACCCCTGAGTGGTTTTCAACATCCTGGTGCTTGATCCATTTCTCCTCCCTAATACCTTTCAGCAAKCCCTCCACCTGTGGGACACAATAAATACATTTCAGATGCACATGTGGTATTCACTTCTGTTTTAATTGTTCCTGAATAAATAACATTCACTTCTGATGAAAATTATTTGATGAATTAAAAAAGACACCACAATACCTCACTAAAAAAAAAAAAAATCATCTTAACCAAAAATACAGTCCCAGTTAAGGCTTCTTAAATACAAGTGGTCCCGAAAAAATGGACCCCAGTCCGAATCCAGATCCAAAGGTCATCTTAGACCCCGACTGGCTGTTATAATAAAAAATAAAAAAAATTCTCTTCCTTGCACAAGTTTTCTTAGATGTAGAGTAATTATTGTTCCCTGCCAAAATCCTGTTTCAGTTACACACRTTTGTAACTGTCTGCAATATTTCATGAACAGCTACACGATTTTCATGAAACTTACAGAAAGTAATCRTTGGATTGACTGTAGATGGTRKATRAGCATCCAGTCCTGAATWWGGCCACTGCAYCACSTAGTGGCAGCGTAAAAATACCTCATTTTGTTTGAAAAAAATCTCCCACTCAAATCTTTCATCCTAATGGCTTTAAAATTTTCACGTAAAGTTTATACTTAAAAAAAAAACAAGACAATATTCATCATCAGCAGCTGCCAAAAAGTTTAATGAGCTGGTTGCAAATTGGCTCTCTAGCACCTTGATTGTAGTTTTTCTGACTATTTTAACACACACCTACAGAATTTGGTGCACTTGTGCCTGAGTTCATCACCTACAAAAAMGTTTGACACCATATTGTTAAACCCAGTGGTGGGCAGTACTCCCCTAAAATGCTATGGTGCTAATTGCAGACCTAAATTTKTCGTTTGCGCTTTAGGGCTTTTGCWAAAAATTTCAACTGTGTGCAGATTTGTGCTTTCTAAATTTGAAAATTCAGAAACGCCTAAATAATTATTTCATCAAGTGTTGATCATCAGCTTTATAACCTGTATATTATAAATTACAGGTTATGGTCCACAGAGGAATGACAGTCTGAGCTGCAGCACAGTGCATGTTTTAAATGTCAGAAACACAAATTTGGTTTATGTGGCTCTGGTAGAGACMAAACCTTTCTGGTTTGTCAGGGCTGAGTTATTAAAAAGCATCAGAGACACAAACCTTTTGTGTATCAGATAGCACCAGGATGATGTCTCCCTCTTCAAACTGCAGTTGACCATCTTCAGAAGCTTCATGGCTCTCYAATGCCACCCCCTAGAATAAAAGAATAATTTCCATCATCTTTTTTTATCTTTTTGAAGAAATTTATRGTTTATTATAGCTCAGTACTGATTACATACAACACCAGAGTATTAGGGTTTCCTTATTTTATAATACTTTCATAATGTTCGTTATAATTATGTGYTAATTAAATTAGGTAGATACATGTCCRAATCAATAACAACACATAAATGAGCCGTTTTTAAACCATTAGATTAAGGTTGTTGTCTGAATGCCGGTGATTCAGCCATARGTCAGCAGGGGGYGAACTCAGGCATTGAAGATTCTGTATATATACTGGTCCATTTCCTGTTTGACTCCCAGTGTGTGTGGTTTTGACTTGCCAGCCAGTGGCAAAATAAAACCCCACTCCAGAATTCTGGTGTTGTATGGCATTTATTTCTTATCACAGATCATTTTATTTAACCTTTGTGTTTTCATCTGACTTCAGCCGATATTAAAAACGTATTTTTTACATTTTATTTATTGGTTTCAGATATAAAACTTTTACTATATCATGATGAAGTAATTACATCTGGTATGTTTGACCATTTGGTTGCAGGATTAAACAATTACAAATTAGACTGATGATGAACTTAGTCTTAAGTCTAACAAAAWGTTTCCCCACCAAGTTAAATGTTAAACTTAGTTACTCTGTGATATTTGGGAACTCAACATCAGTGCAGCTGAGATTTGCTCCATGCCTCTTTTGGTTTTTGAGAGTTTTGTTTCATTTCTGAAAGATCACACCTGCACAGGATGTGAAACCTTATTAATGTTGTAGTTGAGTTAAGGAGAACTCAAAACCAAAAGGGCAAAAATGTTTTAATACTGCACAAAATAACTCAAATGTGTTTGTCTTTCTACTTGAATCATTTTAGTGCTCCTACCTTGTAAAGAAAGCCAGGTGGATTGTGGAAATCCAAGTCATCTCTTGGTGTCTCCAGGTTGACCAAGTCTGTCTCTGTTTCCTCATCATTCTTGTCAGCAGGTAACAAGGGAAGTCCATCTGTGGACTGGAAGGAGAGCCGTGGAGCAGGGACTGGTGCAGCGTTGGTGCTGACCTCCTCTGATGGCTGATCATCCTCAGTGCCCTGATCAAGACCATGTGTGGCATCATCATCATCATCATCATCATCATTTACAGAACCGGGGGCCTCCTCTGGACTCTGACTGCGGGCAGTTGTGTCGCTGTCCTCGTGGTCGTCGCACACAGACTGCCTCTTGGGTGTGTTGCCATTGTTCAGGCTGAGCTCTGACTCAGATGAGCTGGTAGAWTCAGCTGGAACACAGCTTTCTTTTGAGGTTTCGTCTTCTTCAGCAATGATCTGAGTCTGTTGGGCAGAGGGAGACTGAGCATCCCCTTTGTCGTCCTGGGTGGAGGAATGAATGGAGACGTGATCAGCTGGAAAGGCTGTGTTGCAGGGGATGGGGTTAGAAATAACCAGAGACTTCCTCTTTTTGGACTTGCCCGGTGTGCTGCATGAAAAAACATAACTTTGACTTAGTCTCAATGTTACAACACATTCAATAAATACTGGTGCAGTGATGTATGAGGGGGGAAAAGATTTTAAAAGTTTTTTCCTATTTCCAATTTAAAAGTAATCAACAGCATGGAAAAGGCATAAAAACACCAGTGCATGGCTGGAGAAAGTTCTGAAGCAATCACAACAGTGACCCATCTGTTGGTACAAACTGCTCCACTTATGGCTCAACACCTATTTAGCAAAAACTGAAATCATAAAGTGTGAATGAAATGCATTATACTTGTGCTTGTAGAAAACAGTCTGTGTTTTTAATTTTCTCAGACATGTCCCCTGATATAATCTGTTCACCCGTCTGCATTATAAAATATTAATTTCTGTCAAACACAGAAACACAAATGTTCATCCATAAATGAGTCGTATGACTGTTGCTCTGTTATAAAGGCTTGGCAGAGGTACGTACTTCTTGTGGCTTTCGACCAAATAAACCTCTTATTGAATGTGTTTTGTTTTAGCTTGTGCACTTGGATAAAGTCCGCCATATGCTCAAGTAGCAAAGGTTCATGGGACATTTCATAAATTGATCAAATATGAGGTTTTGTGTCTTTATAAAATGTGCAAATTTACCTGTGTGGTTAAATCTAATCTAAATRTCTCTTGTTGCTTCATGTTCCATGTTTAATCTTAATATTTCAAAGATAAAGTCAGCACAATGAGTGAAAACTATCTGCCCTACAGCCCCTGATGTGGTCACTGGGCCAATGGATGAAATGATTAAGTGGAAATATTGTCTTTCTGCATAGGAAGACAGGTTACAACCTAACTATGGCGATTGCTGGTGGGCCAAATCAAATGGTTTGGCGGGCCAAATTTGGGCTCCTCTGCTATTAGTTGATAAGTCTTCTGATTTGCTTGGTTGTACAGCAACAGAACTGGAGACAGAAAGTACAAGAAAAAAGGCAGGGAAAAGACTTCAGTTTACCCAGGTCTGCACTGTACATAAGACCTTACTGCAACTGTGGTTTGTTTGGAAAAAGTGTCCCATGGACAGTCAGGTATGACATTGACAATAATCTGAATGAAAGTTGTAAAATTWGTTTTTTTTCCAGTTCAAATTCATATTATTTAGAGTTTAGACCAATTTCTACAGAGAAGGCCTTGTAATATGGCTCATCTAAAGCTGCTCAAGTATGTTTTCCATACATGTCAACCCCTTCAGATATGTATGAGAAGCCTCAAAATTCAAATATAATCATTTCTTTTCATTGGAGGGTTACAAAATGGAAGTCCAACCATTTTTAAAGAATTGGCTCATCCATGGGAAGCTTAAAAAAGAAGGTAGTCTCTTTGGCACCTGAAAATACATTTCCTTAAAGGCTTTTTTTAATCTGAAAAGGACTGGACTGAGAATCTGTTATTATTACAAGCTCAGCAGACATGGTTTCACCAGGTGTTTGTTTGCTAGTTGTTGCTGCTAACAGCCTGCAGGAGTTGCGGGGGAGGTGTTCTCTGTGATGAGGAAGCTCAGCTTGGAGACACAGTCCAGAGKAGGAGCTGATCCTAAAAGGTGGTTCTAGTCTCAACCAGTCGATTTTGTTCTCCTGAAAGACTCCCTCAGGACRCTGCAGGATTTCTCAAACAKGCATGAATGAGTCAAAGCAAGACTYKGGGCATGTTTTTGATGAGAGGTTAACATTATAACATGATATAAAACTCAGAAAAGTTGATTTTTCATGATACGGCCCCTTTATTCACCTCTACCTTACAACACATTTCTGGTGTGATAGTCATCTAACAATGATACAGCTTTTCACTACATTTAGATGTGCAGAATTTACCAAGACAAAACATGTCCTGGCTCCACAAATGGAGTTATTCTAAAATAKGTCTTACCTATTCAAACCTTTGACGATGAAAGCTTTGCCTGAGTGTTGAGTCTCTAATTGTTTCATCACATTGTAAAGCTCGTGATTCAGCTGCAAAAGAAAAATAAGAATTGGACTATATGCAAACAATTAACTTCATTAAAAAAAAACTGCAAACAGGTTGTCAGAGTCAGTAGATCTGATAAATGATRTTTGGGGTTGGGAAACAGTCTTACCACACTCATTTCTTTATAAAAGACATCTCTCAGGTTGGACATGTTCTGAAACACTGTTATGTAGCAACCAATCCGACTGCAGAAACAAAGTTTAACTTCAAGCTAATCCAAATTAAATGATTTCATTATTGTTGCAAAGGCTGTAACTTTTACTACTGTACCTTTGATAGAGACTGGGCAGCTCCTCTCTCAGCTCATTATTTATCTCTTCAAACACATTTTGGGCTTTGTTGAACTCTTCTTCTGCCTGTTACACAATTAGGAAAAAAAATCAGGAAAACCACTACTGCAAATAAAATACTCTGCATCCCTTTCACGTAAATGTAAAAAGTGGTTTAACCTTAGATATCTTGACTTCATCCTTTTTCTTTGCACTTTGCAAAGATTCCAGGTGATGACGAGCTGAATCGTAGTCGACCAGTTTACGGCCACGCTTTGAAAC
>NW_013953619.1:114457-115759 GCF_001266775.1 Austrofundulus limnaeus
GCTATATCCACCCTGAAGGTTAATCTTGGACAATATCTGATGATCGACTCTTTTAAATGAAACCAGAGAGCGTTGACAGARAGGAGAAGGTAGAAATGACTCAGCCTGGAACTGAAAATATGGATGGAGGACAACAGAGCTGCTTCATCTGCTTCCATTCGTTTTAAATGGCAGCACCTGTTTTTATCCACCTCAAAAAAAAGTATCTCTGTACTCAGTGGTGGGCACTAATCCCATAATGCGCAAAAGCAATAACTGCGGACCTTAATTTCTTGTTTGTGCTTTAGGGGTTTTACTAATTTTTTTAAACGATGTGTGGATTTGCGCTTTCAAATTTAAAACTGAGTAATGCTAAACTGCTTGTAATTTGGTACAATTTAGAGAACAATGAACCGAACATGCATATTTTTGGTCTGCGAGAGGAAAAGGAAGTACCCAGGCAAAAAATAAGCACGCACAAAGAGAACATGCAAACTCCACACAGAAAGACCCCACGCTGCGAGGTGAAACTTCAACCTTCTTGGTGCCATGCAACAGCTTTAGCTACTGCACTGCTGTGCAGCACTGAACTTTACCTACAACCTGATGAATGAGGCCTGCACAATTTGAGATTGACTCATACTGTGAAATGCCAACACTCCCACACCACGAACATTGCTCAACATGACCTTGAAGAGAATTTGCTTTGATGCCCACTGCTGAATAATCTTTTCCCAGCAGAACGTGCTGCAGATTTTTGGAAATTACATTTAACCCTTCCCAGACCGCTGAGCAGCTTCAGGTGATTTTCCACCATCATTACTGATGTCTTTCCATTCTGGTAAGGCACTGTATTAACACACACCTGTATGCTCCAGAGCAACAAACTGCCAAAACACCTGGTTTTATAGAGGCGTTTACACTGTCAATGATCAGTGAAATTAATACATCTGATCAGCAGCACCTGGTGAAAACTGTCCCTCTTTAATGCTATGGAGAGAAGACCTTTATCTACACATGGCATTTTTATTTAAATAAACTTTGTTGTGYATACTTTCCTAACAGAGCACTTCACTCTCAGACYGCAGGTTTACTTGTGGTTCCTGGAGTTTCTAAAAGTAGAATGGGAGGCAGAGCTTTCAGTTATCAAGCTCCTCTCTTGTGGAACCAACTTCCAGTTTCTGTCCGTGAGGCTGACACTCTGTCTACTTTTAAAGAAGACATATCATGCTGAATGCACTTTTTTTGCATTCATAAACTATTTTTTTGTGCAATTATAGTGTGTAGGAGTGTAGAAAACTTAAATTTCTTCTGTCCTATTAC
>NW_013953619.1:116759-118938 GCF_001266775.1 Austrofundulus limnaeus
ATTTAGCTCTGATGATGGGCTATCCATCAGGTTAACCAATGCACCCCCCCAAAAAAAGACCCCCATCCAAACCACTACAATTTTGGGATGCATCTAGTAGCATGACATTTATTAGGAATAAAGACCTCTGAGTTCTGGTGCATTTGTGCATGCGGGGGTCATTATGTTACCAATATGCAGTATTTCTATCAATAACGTGTTTTCTTTGTCTCTCTTCCAGATGTAGGTGCACCTGGACCAGTCCTGTGTCTCTTTCCTGTCCCTAAACCCAGCCGGTCGAGGCAGATGGCCGCCTGGTTCTGGTTCTGCTGGAGGTTTCTTCCTGTGAAAGGGAGTTTTTCYTCTCCACWGTCACCACTGTGCTGCTCAGGATGGAGACTGTGACGAAGTGATTCAACACAATCTGCTGGCTTCTTTAGATTGATTGATTGGTGTGTACAGTGCACACAGACAGCAATGGTTGTGACTTGGTGCTTATTATTAAACTGAACTGAATTTTTGTTGACTTGAGGTTTGAAAAGATTTAGAAATTGTTAACGATCAATATTTTTAGGATGTCCAACTGTATAAAACTAAAACTGACAGGAGGTGGACCTTTTTTCTTACAATTGTTTTTTAAATATGAAGACAGCTTTGATCTGTTTCTCTTTTTCTTTTAAAGCAGCTTTATAAAACCAACATGTGAACAGGACTGTTGAGACGTCAACAAAAACACATCCTGCTCTGACCTCTGTGATAACGGCCAGCTCCCCCACTCCGTTCCAGTCCACTTCATAGATGTCTTTAAGTGTCTGGGACAGGCGTCTCGATGTCTCGTGCACAGCTGCGAAAAAGGTCAATTTGAGTACAAATGTGCAAATATTAGTGTGAACCGAGGTCACTAAATGTTTTCACCACACAAGGAAYCTTTAGGCATTGTTGTGTCTGAGGGTTTATAGGGCTGTAACCACAGAAATTCACAACATTCTTGTTTCCCGACTGGAAACTGTGGTTTTGACAGTGTGAATCAAACATGCAGTGATGTGTCTGTTGCTTCCATCTGCGTGATTTTAGCTTGTTCTTGTAAAACTGGACAACACAGGCRAAAGTTAGGGCATTAAAGGGAACAAGAAACTCACTTTGTCAGTTTCCATTGCTTTCTCAARCAAAGCCTGGTGCTGTGTAATCACACTGCTTTGTGCTTGGATACAGTGTGTTGGATACAGACTCACCTTTCACTGCTGCATAGTAGGCTTTGACATCTTTAAACAACCGGTTTCCATCACTCTTTTGGGAAAGCAACATGAAAAAAGAGAAGTTACAGTAAGTTTAGTGACACCCAATATCTGTACGGATGAGGTCAGCAGTTTTTTCATTGGCTCATCGGCGACCTAAATGATAGTGTGTCCTTGTGCTGACTGCTTGATTTTAGTGAGACTATTTATTTTTTATCAATTCACACAAGATTAGAATATTGAACAAAACAAAAGTCACCTCGGAGGGTTTAGAAAAATCACAGGAACTAGTGATGTATAAGTGAAGTGAAAGTAGCATATCTTGCTGTAAAGTAGATTTCCTTCCTGTTGTTCATCTACACTCTCCCTCCAGTATAAAGTAGTTGTACATGTTTATATGTAAGAGGTCTTGACAACTTAAAGTTAACATGGAAGTATTGCTTAACAGAAAGCAGTGATACCATGTACAAATTAAAAAACACTAACCAAGTGTCACCGAAGAAAATGAGCAACTAGGTCAAATTAAACGAACACATTTTGATTGATAGTTTGCCTCTCTTTGCAAACATTAGAAAGTAAGCTAACAGTCAACACGATCACAGTCAGGACATAAAAGCAAACTTTCTTAAAGATGCAAAGAAATGTTTTGTCTGTCTGTCTGTCTGTCTGTCTTCATAATACAAAAATATCCCATTAACCACTGAGAAAATTTCAGCAAAACTTGACAAAAGTAATCTTTGAACTGACATTTACAACCAAACACCTCTCAAAGAATCTGATTCAGATTTTGATCTCAAGGCCAAACATGTCTGAACTTATGGTAGTTTCAGGTTGCAACATGTAAAACTCAATAAATCTCTAATTACCAGGGGATATTTACTCAAATTTGCTTTTCTGCAGCTCTCGCTGGAGCGGTTCGCGGCCGAGTGCGAAGCGGCCGGGATGAGGCTCAGTGCCTCCAAATC
>NW_013953619.1:119938-121550 GCF_001266775.1 Austrofundulus limnaeus
TAGGAGGCCTCCTACAAATACTGTTTAACAAACACCTTAATGCCATCTTGATCAGTTCATCCTAAGGGTCTTACTGGGTCAAGGAAAAACAGAGATAAACAAGTGATAACTAAGAGTGACTACTGTTAGCTAATCTTGTTCGGGCTTTAATCACTCTGTATACTGATAAACAGGGAGCTATGAATAACTGGGTCATTAAAGTATTTCATAAATAACTGGTTTAAAACCAAATGTATTCTTTCCATTACATGTTCACTTCATGTTCTGATGTACAGCATTCATTGGGATCTTTCAGCTGTAATATAGGATACTTGTACCTGTGTGTACATATACATAGATCTTTTTAAATATTTATCAATAATTCAGGTAATGCACATTTTTCACCTGTAAGCAGCCAGTACTTCACTAGTGAGAATTATTTTATGTCATGCTCAAAAGCATCAGGTCTAMGAGTTGTGAGCTTCGGAAAAAGTATCTGTTATTGACTCCAGAGATGAGCTTACTGACCAAAGTTATTTTATGCACTGCTATACCAATACTTCATAGTGAAGTCAAGGAATAAGTGGAGGTCAGAGCAGATGATGTCAGCATCATATTTTGTGACTTTGGTCAACATGACACTTYGAACCACACAAGAAGAGCCTGACAATCTGCTTTACTGACTAAGGTTGGAATCTTGTTGGCTTTTGCCTCCAGACATTTTCCTGAGGATCACACAGGTCAAGTAATCAGTCAGGTCTTACTGACACGCTTGCCTTGGGGCTCCATGAAGATCACYGCACTACCACAATGTCCAAGTCACTGAGCTACTGAACACTGACCTACAGTAACCTGTAGCTGTACTTCCAGTTTCAGCAACTCTGTATTTCAAAATAAAAGTCTGTTTTGTTACAGGTCAGAAAAAAAACCTTACAAAACTGGGGTCAGATTTATAAAGGATTGCGTGGAAACCATACTAAAACTGAACGTACGCCAAAAAACATTCAGATTTATAAAACCGTGCGTACGCATGTTTCTGCACCTTTCCTTTATAGATCACAGCTGCACCTCAGGTTCTGCCCTCTACACGCCCACACTCAACCATAAACAGTCAATACAAAGTACCTCATGAATGTTACATTGTCTGTAACTGATGCAGATTTTCCCTCATTTTGCAGGTTTACAGATGTTTACAGTAATCCAACAATGTTTTTCAAAAACACAGCTTCAAATTAATTTTCTCTCAGAGCCTGCAGGACGATAAAAACAAATAAATAAAATTTATTGTCAGATAAAGTTAAGTCCACCGCTCTTCTCCCCCTGGTGTTGTCTGTAGYTGATCGTCTCCTCACCCCTCACATCCTCGTAGCCCCGCGCAGTGAGAAATACAGACTTTAAAAAGTGAACTTTTTATAACATCCACACTGGTGAGGGACACGAGTATCCAAAGAGTGACTATAACCAAGTTTTTTGCTGTGATGCTGTTGAAATGTCTCTTGTCAGGGAGGGGTCTGTGGGTCAGGGTCGTCTGAGGAAGGAGATGAATGGATGCTTTAAGTTTTTTATTTCAAAGGTCCTCATGGCTCAGCAGCAGAAGCATAAATAAAACTGTTAAGAAAGCTGATGATAAAGT
>NW_013953619.1:122550-124091 GCF_001266775.1 Austrofundulus limnaeus
CTCCTAAATCACTCGTACGCACAACTTAAGAACAAATCTGTGCGTACCAACGGTTCTTGCATGAGGCCCATTGAGCCTAAATGTGGTGTGGTTGTGTGCATGAGAACCTAAATTAGCTACAACCTTTTTCAACGTTTAAAATCTTGCATTTTAAAAACGGTAGCTCTTTTGAGAAATGCTAAACCTTAGACATTTTTAATAAAAGTTCTCTGCAGTTTATGGGCTCTTCAGAGAAACTAAACTTTGTAAACTTTTCTGTTTTGAGGTGAAATCAAACCCACAAACAGATCAGGCAACACCAAGCAAGAGGAAGTGTACAGCAGTCAGGAAGTGGCAGACACACACACAGCTGAACACCCACTGCACAGTAACATGTTTCACACACCTCACAACTCACACAGCAATCTTTGCATCTGTATGGTGAACAAAGTCTGGTCTTTTGTGTAAACAGCACTTTGTGAGGGTTTACATAAATGAAGATGAAGAGAACATTAAGACTAAATCACACATGTTGTGTTCTTTAATACAAGACCTGCTGCCTGTTCAGTATCCTCCATATGTTTTCTACTTTGTTTGGAAAAAGACAATAAATAAAAATAAATAAAGGAAGAAGAAAAAGCTAGGGCCCACCCGCTCTTCTCATGATGAAATATCCTTCCCCGTTAGATCCGGGCTGCAGGCTTTAAACCCGGGTTATCTTACCTTCTCCTGAGCTCGGTTCAAGGACTTCTGCACCCGTTTGGCCAGAAGTCCTGCTCCGCCCTGGAGGTTCGGACCCATTTTGTTGTCTGCCATCTCAGCTCGAGTGTTTGCTGTGCTCTGACAGCTCCTTCCGTCTGCTGAGACCTCAGCTGGAGGTGGAGGTGGAGCAAACCGACACCAGGACCAGCCCAGCAGGAATTATGTGACGAAACTGACGATCAGCATCCTGTTCGGACTTGTTGCTGTCTCTGAGCCCATTAGGAAACTGCTCCGCTCCCACCTGAACCTGATGCCTGATCAGCAGCACTGATTACCTGAGTGGACAATGACGCAGACCTGACTCACCTACAGGAGCTGCCCCTTCACCTTCTTCAAGTCTGTTCCTGTAAGAACTGCATGTCTCCCAAANACCCCAGTGTTTTATATTCATGTATAATCTGACCCCAGTGTTTTATATTCATGTATAATCTTACCCCAGTGTTTTATATTCATGTATAATCTGACCCCAGTGTTTTATATTCATGTATAATCTTACCTCAGTGTTTTGTATTCATGTATAATCTGACCCCAGTGTTTTATATTCATGTATAATCTGACCCCAGTGTTTTTATATTCAGGTATAATCTGACCCCAGTGTTTTATATTCATGTATAATCTTACCCCAGTGTTTTATATTCATGTATAATCTTACCCCAGTGTTTTATATTCATGTATAATCTGACGCCAGTGTTTTATATTCATGTATAATCTTACCCCAGTGTTTTATATTCATGTATAATCTGACCCCAGTGTTTTATATTCATGTATAATCTTACCCCAGTGTTTTATATTCATGTATA
>NW_013953620.1:0-2017 GCF_001266775.1 Austrofundulus limnaeus
GTCACATGGAGGCAGGGCTTAAAAGCCTGAATTTTGCCTGAAACTCTGACTGAAGAAGTCTCTTGGAGGAGAGACGAAACGTTTCATTAGAGAAGAACCTGTCCAGAAGACCTATACAATTTTTTTCTTTTTGATTTTTTTTACCTGGATTACTGAGATGCATCAGGACCTTATGTCTTAACTGTGTGTAGAAATGACTGAGGTAACGTTAGTTTCAAGTTGGATATTAAAGAGATTTACTCAAGATTCAGCTGAGTAATATTACATGGTCCAGCACTGCGATACGTAAAACTTTTATCAAGGAGAATAAATCCCATTCTCTCAAAAAGCTTGGGAAAAAAAAAATCTGTTTCAATCTATTTAAGGAGGAAGTTTGTAAAAAGGATGTATTAAGAGCAAAAATAGGACCAAAACTCATACAATCGCAAGTAAAATCTAGTTTCTTATTGAGTCTTTATTTCAGACTAATTAGACTATAAAACAAGCATTTTTATCCAAGCTTTTATCAAGGAGAATAAATCATTCTCTCAAAAAGCTTGGGTAAGAAAATCTGGTTCAATAAATTTAAGGGGGAGGTTTGTAAAGATGGATGTATTATGAGCAAAAAAAGGACCAAAACTCATAATCGCAAGTAAAATCTAGTTTCTTATTGAGTCTTTATTTAAGACTAATTAGACTATAAAACAGCATTTTTATCCAACTTTTCTCAAGTAGAATAAATCCTATTCTCTCAAAAAGCTTGGGGCGAAAAATGATCAATTTAAGGAGGAAGTTTGTAAAGATGGATAAGCAAAAAAAAAGACCAAAACTCATATAATTGCAAGTAAAATCTAGTTTCTTATTAATGAGTCTTTAAGACTAATTACACTATAAAACAGCATTTTATCAACTTTAAAGGCAAAAAAACTGATTGAACCCAGAGCACAGAATGAATGTATTACTTGTAGTACCCCTCCACTCCGCATGGGGGCGGTGTTAGCATCAGACATGACGCTGATTGGAAAGAGCAGAGCCAGAGGTTAAAGTTCGTAGCTGGGCAGCTGTAGTGGAAGTCCCACCTTTCAGAGAGCAACATGAGTGAAAGTCAGGAGATGTGTGAATCTTTTCAAGACAGCAAGGCTGCGTACGTTCTCAGCAATGTTGCCGAAGTGGTTGAAAGAATCCTCACCTTCATTCCGACTAAGTCGCTCCTACGGATCGCAAGGTCTGTTTATGCTAACCTGTTGGCTAACATGAGGAATTGTTTATTAAAAGTGAAAGTATTATTCCTAAACTTGTGAACTGTGGAACAAATTATAAAGCTTAAGCGAAAGATGCACTTTTTTTGGGTAACGCTTCCTTGTTGAGGGTGTAAATGGGGCAGCAGGTGGAAAAGTCTGAATGTGTTTTGTTTTATTTGTTAGCGTATGCAGACTGTGGAGAAACTGTGCCCGCAGAGTGCTCAGGACTCCGCAGCAGCTGGGCTGGGTGTCGACATGTGGACCCTCCGCCACAGAGGTGCATTCTCTCTGCAGCATCCTGGTTGAAGAAGTGGAGGTAAAAACTAATCTCACTTCAAGTAGACTTTGTTTTTAAGGGGGAAATGAGGATGAGGAAAATATGGGTAGGAAGACTCTGGTTTGTTGGAATGAAACGGAGTATCATGTCACAAACTGTATAAAAATGTGTTTTAGCTTATAAAACTCATCTGGTGTGTAGATAAGCAAAAGTCAAATTATTACACATGTTAAAAAACGGAAGAAAAGTTTTTTAAGATATTTGAAATGATGCAACAGCATCGAGATTTGGAACAAGAAGTTTACTCAATTTCAGAGTTTTTATTCCTCAAATGAAACCACTGGTTCTCAGACATTCTGTTCAAAAAAAAAAAAAAAGAAAGAAAACAGTTTGTGTTCCCCATCACAATCCCCCAGATTATCAGAACAAAATAACAATGCATTAAGTACTCAAGTGGGTGAAACATTGGGCCTCATGCAAGAACCGTTCGTACGCACAGATTTGTTCTTAAGTTGTGCGT
>NW_013953620.1:2027-23678 GCF_001266775.1 Austrofundulus limnaeus
GACTTCAATCTCTGAACTCGTAAAGTTTTTCTTTTTAGTTTTCGCTGTCATTTTTCATGAATGGACACTTCCTTGAGCAGGAAACATAGCCTTATATGGTGTTTTTGGGGTGGTAATTATGCTAATCTCCTCTCGCGTGCACGAGCAGCTGGATAGAACAGGTGGAATTTACACAGCTCATTTACACACTTTTCCTGAAGATAGAAGAGTTTGTTGAATCTGACGTGACATGTTCGTATGAATCCTTCGTACGAACAAAAGAGAAATTTAGGATAAGAATACGAACATGTTCTTGCATGAGGCCCAATGGCTCCGACGAACAAAAATGTGAAATTCATAACTGGTTGATATGTTTACTCTTCTTCTCATCTACAGTATTTCTGTATTATGTCATTGTGTCTTGTTTCATTGCTTTATTAATGTTATATTTTGCATAGGTGGTTTAGTTTGTTTATAAGCCTAAACTGACTACAGTTAGAACCTCGATGGAGTTGGTCCTGAAAATGGGGCCGGTTCCACGAATCTTGGATAATGGAAACTGATTTGTACTGTGCAGAGCTAAGCTGAACCGTGCTGTAGAGGCAGTAGTGGAAAAGGGGCTTAAGCCTACTTACAAGACAACATTATTTAGCATGCAATATTGTTGTGTACTGTTCCTAAATAAATAAACTCTCATTGAACATTTTAACAGGTTCAATTTGCTTCTGATTGTTTTCAGAAAGTCTTCCTCGTGCCTAAAACAGTTCTAATGATGGTAGACAGTGAGACCTTCAATGGACAAGACTTTTGCTTTGCACAGAACAAAGGTTTGTAATTTACTCTGTTTAACAGACAAAATGAGTCCAAGGAAGTCCCTTTAATCCAGGGATCTGCAACCTTTACAATCAAAAGAGCCATTTCTGCTCCTCGGCTCACTAATAAAATCTGTCCAGAGACGCAAAATAAGCTACAGCTGTGATTATCAACTGGTGGTTCGTGGGCCTTTTTCAAGACTTATTTGTGAACCTTTATGGCCAGTGGAGGTAACATAAACCTAAAAAATATATTGTGAATTTTATTAATTATTTTTTACACTTCAGGACTAAAGAAAAAAAAACATGTGACATGAAAAATGCTGACTATAGTTTATACAGAATTTCATAAAAACTAATACAGCTGAATTAGACATTTCCCCCCCTAATTCTTATTATTATGTAGTCCTAAAGGTGTTTTAAGATAACCCAGATGGATTTGAGAGAAAAATCATGGAAAGAAAGTTGGATTATTTAGGGATTATTTAGGTCAGAGGAGCCCAAAGTGGGGCCCGCGGGCCAAATTTGGCCCACCAAGCCATTTGATTTGGCCCACCAACAGTTGCCAAAGTTACAAGGTTGTAACCTGTTACCCTATGTAGAAACACAGTATTTTCATTGGTCAAATGACTATACAAAAGGGCTGTAGTGAAGGTAGTTTTCAGTCATGGTGCTGACATCTTTGATTTATTAGGAATAAACAAGAAACATGAAACAACAACAAGAAATATTTCGATCAGATTTAACCACATGTAGATTTTCACACTTTATAAGGCCACAAAAACTCATATTTAATCAATTTATGAAATGTCCCATGAGCCTTTGCTACTTGAGCGCATAGCAAACTTTCTCCAAGTGCACAGACTAAAACAAAAGAGGGCCACTGCACAGCTTAATCATTAAAAATAAAGGACTTTACTTTAAAAAGTATTTGTATTTCATGTATTATATAACTGCATTTGGCCCGCAGCCCCCGATAGATTTTCATTTTGGCCCCCTCGGAGAAAATGTTTGGGCACCCCCGATTTAGGTAAACAACAGGCTAGCATGAGCTAACATGTTTTACTTTTTATATTGGTAGTATTGATCACATATTTGCATAAAGTTTATTAATGTTGTGAGAATAAAAAATAAAACAAACAAAAAATATCTGTTATGTTTGGTCAAATGTTCAAAGAGCCACATGTGGCCCCAGAGCCGCAGGTTGCAGACCCCTGCTTTAATCGCTGTGTTTAATTAGCTGTATACAACAACTTAATCATGTTACAATTTAACGAACTAATTTTTTAACTTGGGTTTGTTTAAAAGAATTAATTAAACCAAAATGACAAGTTAAATTGCTTTTGTTTTCTAATTTGTAGAGAGGGGGTGTCCTCCTTCATGTGCTTTCAGCTGCAGGGCAGTTTTTGTTTAAGTTAACTGAGGCTCAGGAAGGTTTAGATCATGACAGCATGCACAATTAAAACACGTGTGTAGCAGTTTTACTGGGAGATGTGTACATTGTCATGCACAGTAAGTCAATGTCTCCTTATTGTTTACTGCATGATTCAAACATTTGGACTTTTAAACACTAATTAACGTCTAATTAATAGTTTATTTTCTTCTTCTCCCCCCACTCCCCGAACACTGAAGCTAAAAAGCGCCGTCAGAGTTCACATTCAGTGCAAGAGTTGAACCAACTTTTCCCCAAAGGCTGCGACCTCATTGGGATCACAACCCCAGGCATCGTCTGTAAGTTTTTCTGCTGTCTTTAAGGGATTTTAAGGAAAACCAGATACATTTGAGTCTCAAAATAAACATAATGCATTGTTGCCTATAAATCAACACAAAGTATTTATGTTCCACAAACATTTTTGCTAAATAAATATGAGCTCCGATGCTTTAGCATCTGTTCAAAACCTGCACGAATATTTTACTTCAAGCTTCTAATGGTACCATTAAATAGTCTTAAGTTTTTTCATTTGTAGTCCATCTAAAAATGAAATTGACCTTTTTAAAATAAGTTCTTTAAGATAAATGGTTCATTCCTCAGCAGAGAGGACTACACAATATTCCCCTCAGCTGCTGCCTACTTGGAAAGTACCTCTGGTGGCTCACATCTCAGCATCTCTTTGACAAATTGCCTCGTGCGCCTGGTGCCGTGCTTCCCATTTCTCCTTATAATTACAGCCCTCTGGAGAAGCCATTCTTCGTCAGCCACATTCTTTTTCCTTCAAATTGATGACTTAACTCGCTCTTTTTTTCCTTATTCTGTCATCTTTAATGGCTGCATTCTCCGTTTATGACACATTTAGTTATATTGCCACCAGGGATTTTGTTTCTGTCGACATGCACGAGCAAATTAGATCTTTGACCCGATTTGAAGTGGGACAATTTAAACAAATGAAGCAGTGCCTAATTTGAAAACAATGAGTTCATATTTTATTTGTCTTTTACAATGACACAAAGTTCTTGCTTCTTGTTGCAAATTACAGAGACTCGCACAAAAAGGTGTCCACGCAGTTGTCTATTTGTTAAAATTAAAATGTTTTTTAACAGATTAGCATAACCTTGTAATCTGAAAGACACTGACAACATGAGAATAGATGACAGTAATTAGCCACATTTACCAGATCCTGAATGAATCTGTATTTTATTGTCTTAATTCGGTTGTACATAAGCAATTTGGCTCAGAAATAAATGAAACCCTAAAATTTTCAGTCTAATAAAAATGTAGCCGAAAGCAATGAGTTGTTGTTTAATAATGGCAGTTCAGCCTGATGCTCTCTGATTTACATAGTAACATCTCCTGATCTGCGAGTGGCTGTGATTGTGTCGTTAATCCATCCCAGTGAAGTCACATGGTTGACTTTTCTTTTTTTTAATGAAACTCATTTTTCTCTTGATGATATTAGTTATAGTGGGGCTGTTTTTCAGAGTTCTCAGAGCACAGTTTTTTAAATGAATCATTTAACTTGAGTTGCAGTTCCTCTCATGACCACTAGATGGTGACTCGGAGACTGAAGCAGAGGCTGTAAAAGCTGTAATAGTTCACATTAAAACTTCTTAACGTTTGATGTGAATGAAAGCTCCTGTAACAGATGAAGGGTCTGGGGGTCAGCATACAGAACAAGTTGTAGTTTTATGGAGCTTTGTGATTCACTCTCTGCCCCAGTGACGCCGACCGGCAGTTGGTCCAACCCACCTCAGGAGCACCAGGAGGGGGAGGCAGGCTTCACACTTATGTTCCCCAGCATCGAGGGGGTTAACATCAAGCCTTTTCACTTCTGTAAGAAAACCATCTCCTTGACGGAACTGAGAGAGGCAGGTGAGTAGAGGCTCACAAGTTACTGAATAATTATTTATTTATTTAATTAATTTATTTGAAAAATATGTTTCAAACAGATTAAAAAATAAAAAAAACAAGCGATCAGTAGAACAAATAAATAAAAAACAAATGTATACATAACTAAGAACCCAAATACCACTACTTTTCTGTTTGAAAGGGAGCAGGAAGAAGTGAGCACTTATTTAATCGTACCCCTTATCTCAATTTAATGTGTTTTACTTACAGATGCACTGAATTACAAATGTGCAGTTGAAACCATGTTATGGTATTCTTGCCTGTTCAACATACTGTGCCAACAAACAAATTACAACACAGACAAAATGATTACAAACTCACTCTTATAACATAGGAAAAATAGAAAATATATGATTTCATATTAATAATAATAATAATAATAATAATGCTGATGACGATCGTAAATGACCACTGAGGGAAAAAAAAGAAAATAACTAGTGATTATAATGACATTAAGATAACAATCACCAATATCAATAATGATAATAGTAACCTAATACAGAAGAAAGAAAGGAACAAAAAACCTCATTAATGTTAAATCCCTTCTCTTCTGTGCAATGTGAGTAAAGTAGTTTTGTATTTATTTTTAAACTGGTTTATGCCTGGACATTGTTTTAGTTCTATATTTAGTTAATTCCATAATTTAACCCCAATTACAGTGATGCAAAATCTTTTCATAGTTGTTCGGGTACTACATATTTTCAAAGCCAAACTTCCCCTCAAGTTTTACCCACCCTCCCTTTCATAAAACATTTCCTGATTATGTTTAGGTAACAAGTTGTAACGTATTTTATACATAAATAGTAAGGTTTGATATTTCACAGTGTCCAGCAATTTCAATAAATTAGCTCGAACAAATAATAGATGTGTGTGTGTGTGTAAGAAAACTAGCATTGTGTATTACTCCGACAGCTTTTTTTTTGCAACATTAGTAGCTGTAATGTTGATTTATATGTATTCCCCCACACTTCTACACAAAAATTTACTGTATTTATTCAAGTATAATGCATAAAATTTAATCCATAAAATCATCCATAAAGTTGGGGTGTAGTATTATACTCTGATAAATATTTTTACTTATGTGAAATATCGGCAAAATTGAGTCCGGAAATGAGACCGCGTTGTAAAAAGCAATTGAAACGAGCTCACCTCTGACACTCCTCCGTGCTTCAGAGTGAGATAATAACAGATCCAAGCAGGCGACATGATGTGGAAAAAGGGGAAAAAAAGCAGTCCTGCAGTTCAGTAATGATAACAAACTAATGACATTAGCGTGTGACCGGGCCACTGCTGGAACAACAACAAACATGTTCGTCTGTAATGGCTGGCATCTACCGGTGTTTTAAAAAATGTTTGTATCCCTGAAAAAACTTTCCCCACCAGAGGGGGCGTTCGCGAGTAGGAAGTAATCTGCTTTTCCCCCAGAAGATGGCCCAAATCTCATGTGAAGTCTCTGACTTTTGTGTTGGCGCCTCCTGGTGGACTATGTGTAAAATGTCAGAATTCATATGATGCTGCTACAGCTGATATATCTTTGTTGTCAAAATACCTTTTAGTACATATGTTGTTAAAATAAAATAAACAGTCCAATGATCATTTTACTGATATGTATAAAGACTGCAAAGGCTGAAAAATCTTTCTGTATGAAATTGGAGGTAGTTTCAGGATTAAAATTTTTAATGCTTTTTAAGCTCAAAAGGGGGGTCGTATTATGTATGAGATCGTATTATACACGAATAAATACGGTAAATATGGCTGAATCATTGAACAATACAAGTAATCCTCACAGACAAATACAAATCCTATCTACCTTGTAGTTGCACTTTGTTTTTAGGCCTTGTTGAGAACCCAGAGCTGCGTGTGGTGCTGCTGTTTGTCTATGAAGCGTACAGATCTGGAGGAGCGCGGTTCCTCAATCAGATTCTTGAGCCGCTGTCAAAGACTAAGGCTCTGATTGCAGGAGGGTTGGTGGAAAATACTTTCTCTCCTCCCAGACACTGGTGAGTTCACGCGATGCGCTATAAATATGACGACTCTGATTGTAGCACTCGGTTCATTTTTTCCACCTCTCCCTCTGCAGCTGTGGCCAGGGAGTATGTGGTGCCATGGGCCTGGCTCTGAGTGGCCCTAAAGTGCAGGGAGCCTCCGTGCTCTTGGACCAAGACGTAAGCAACGCGAAGGCGGCCGAAGACACGGTACGACGGCTAAAGGCAGCGAAGATCCCTGAGAAAAACACGCTGGGCTTCATGTTTGCCTGCGTGGGCAGAGGGAAGAACTACTACAGCAACCAGACCAACGTCGAGGCGGACGCCTTTCACAAGGTGTTCCCCAACACTCCGCTCTTCGGCCTGTTCGGCAACGGCGAGATAGGCTGCGACCGCATCGTTAAAGATGACTACACACTGTGTGACGAGGACTCGGACAGCCTGCAGCACGAGTACACCACCGTCATGTCCGTGGTCCATTTTGGCTGACCGTACCGCAGCGACAGTGAAACAACCTGACGTATAATAATGTTGTCTTCAGTTGCACTTCCAAAGCAGGAAGTGCAGTTCTGCTGGGAGTGGAATGGAGACTGTGTGAACACAGCTTTATATTAAAACTTGTGAGTTTCACACAGTTCGCATTAAAAAAGCAAATTCTGTTGTGTAAGTAGTTGTATTTTACTCTGCAAATTTCACAGACATTTAAGGCAGATCATTCCCTCTGATTGCACTTTTTTATCCATTCAATCAGGGTAAAATAAGGCAGGTTTGGCTCTGTTCTTCATTTACCTTACCAACATTCAGCTGCAGTTTAGGTATTCTGTTACAACATACAGCTGAGCACAGAAACATTCAGTCAGAGCTTTACAATGCTTTTTTTTCTCAGTTTCTGCAGCCTAATATAAAACTCTTTAACCTGAAAGAAACAAGACGTATAGGCTGCTGATTGACATAAACATTTATTTTTACCTCAATAAAATCTTGGCCTACTAAAGTTTCCCCTGTCAGGATTCAGCCTTTTTGAATTGTTACAAACCTACAGGAGGGGATAATGGTGTTTTTGAGTCATTACCTGCTAAATATGGAGTCTTTTTTGTTTTATTATGCTTATTAAGGCATGACTGTTTAGTTATTTTCAATCATTAGATAAAAATTTTCTGAAAGCTGTGATTTTTACCCGCTGATATTTTAAAAGAATTCTGGCCTCTGAAAAAAAAGTTAAATCTTTATGTGGAGATTTTTTTTTCCAGACAGTCGTGTCACTTGATTTCTGCATTTGTTTTTGTTCTTTTCTTTTTTCTCTTTTCTGACCAAGTCAAAAATGACACAATGGTGCAATTTCCCATATAGACTTTGTAATTTAGGGTCACTGATGTTTGTTGAACATTACTGATAAATAGTGTTAAATTGAGCTTTTCTGTAAATTTACAGCACATATTGTTGAAAGAATGAGTAAATAAAGTTCAATAATTTACTTTTCTTGAGAGTTAAGGAGTTTTAACTTTTTTTTAGATTTTACTTTTATTTACTGCAATATGAAAATGCCAGTATAGATTTTTAAAATGGTATTCAGAGTGTAATTTATATTGTTTAACTCGTGCCAAATCCCATTGATTATGCTTCAGTTTTCTCAATAAGTCACAGTCATGTGCTTTTTAATGTTATCAAGGTTGCCAATGCCTAAGCGGCACTATAAAGCACCTTTATTACTTCACCTATTACTCTGTTTCCTTGAAAAGTTTAGGTTAACGTTTCCTCCAGTAGCTTTGGAAACACCCAGGCAAAATGGATCAAAACGTGTGGCTCGACTGGGAATAAAATAAAGTAAATCCCACACAACAAGGAGATTTTGCCAAAGCAATTGCAAAACCTCAAAGGTTTTGGAGCTTATAAATAACAGAAACATCAAAGTTTAAACTGGATGCAAAGTGGTGCTTTGTGTGACTGTACTTTGTGATTGCATTCAAGATTTGTATCAAATTCCCCCCAGAAAGCAGGCTGCACACACTTCCTAACTACAATTTTCCCTTCAAAACTGGACCTGAAGAGTTTTTTTGACTTGTCACATTTCCTAGATAAAACTGTAAACACAGAAATTGAAATGAGGCAACAAGTTGCTTCAAGCAGTAAAACAAAAAGCTGGCTTGGTATAACCAGCTCCATCTAGTTGGACAAAAGAATAGCTATGTAAGAGTGTTGAGCTACTTGTTCGGCAGTAAAAGCAGCCTGTCATATGCTTTAAATTATATGTAATAACAGCCTACCATACTTGTAAATTATGTGCAGCAATGATTTGCCATACTTTTTGATTAATTATAACAGCATGCTGTACTCTCCCCCCTCCAAAATAATGCAACCACATGCCATACTTGTATGATTATATGTAACAAAAGCCTGCCATACATTTTGATAATATGTAACAGCCTGCCATATATCTTAAAATTATATACAATGGCCTGCCATACTTTAGGATTTTATGTAACAACAGCCTGCCATACATTTGGATTATATGGAATAATGACCTGCTATACTTTTGATTATTTGTAACAATGGCATGCCATCTTATTAATTACGTGCAACAGCATCCTACTACACAATTAATGCAAAAAAAATCCTTGCCATACCCATTGATTAGCTAACAATGGCCACATATATGAAACAAAGGCCTGACATAAATTTTGATTATATGCGACAAAGGCTTGCCAAACCTTTAGAATAACAACCGGACATACATTTGATTATATGTAAAAATGTCCTGCCATGCATTTAGATTACATGCAACAATGGCTTACCATAAATTTTTATGCAAGCATAATTAGTGCAGCGTTGTCACATAGTGGCAAAAATGACTTGATATGAAGAATATTGAGAGACTAATGTCTTGTCATGTTATTGGCTTTATTTAAAGCTACTCATTACAAAGTCATGAAAATTGGTTATTAGAAGATTCATTAATAGGAAATTGGCACTTTTATCTATTTATTTATTTATTTGTTTATTTATATTTAAATTGATCATGAATATGTCATTGAAATTTTTTAAGCTCAATTTGTGACTAAAAGGCTTTGACCATGTGCCTTTTGTTTACCTGAAACAGCCAAAGTGAACAAAAATAGTGTTTGCTTCCCTACAGGATGACTAAGGTGTGCCAGTCACATGACTCAAGTGGGCATCCAGTACACTCAGCAGAGTTTTTTTTTGTTTGTTTACATTGGATACATACCTGCATTTCAGAATGGCAAATCAATATATCTGAAAAAAAAAAACTTGCAGTTAAATCTTTTAAACTGCACCATCTGACACCCCTTTTCTTTGCTTTCTTTCCATTATTTATTTTTTGATTTTGCAATAAGTGACTTCAAACCCCTGCTGCTCTTTATTCTCTGCTCCCCAGCAGCAGCAGCAGCAGCAGCAGCAGCAGCAGCAGCAGCAGCAGCAGCAGCGGCGGCGGCAGCAGCAGCAGCAGCAGCAGCAGCGGCAGCAGCAGCAGCAGCAGCAGCAGCCCACGTTCAGCAGCTCCACATTGATTGATGTGCGCTTTAACCATCGACTGGCTGATCCCCATGAATGACACACGGATAGGCCAATTGCTGTACAGGCAGTTTATATTCCCATAGTATCTTTATTTTGGGAAACCAGGAAAAAAAACGAAGCCTCTCATGACACACAGAGCGAGGAGCGAGCAAACCAGGCGTAAAGATCCTAAAAATCATCCGTTTTCACATTCAAGGCTTCAAAACGCGGACTGCTCCCACTCCCTCCCTCTTAAACGCACAGATCCACCTCACGGCCAGGATTTTTTTCTCTTTTTGTGTTATCATTACTTATCGTTTATTTATTTATATATTATTTTTTTACAGCCTTCGTCGTGACCGGAGCGATGCAAATGTCACGCGGCTGCCTGGCTGCCAGTGAGCGGGCTCGGCGCGGACACATCGGGCTTTTGGTCTCCTCCGGATGAGATCCACCGCGTCTTCGTCCTCCCTGCTGCCCTGGGGGTTGGGGGGGCTTCGTTAAAAGGAGAGAGAGAGAGAGAGAGAGAGAGAGAGAGAGAGAGAGAGAGAGAGAGAGANGAGAGAGAGAGAGAGAGAGAGAGAGAGAGAGAGAGAGAGAGAGATCTGAGGCTTCAGCACCTGGACAGCTCCTCTTTCCCCCACCTCCCACCTCCTTCCCCACCCCGCTGTGCACGCCGGGGGAAACCCTCAGCTGGAAAGAAGAAGAGGGGGGCAGAGAGCCGAGCGCAACCTGGACCCGCATCTGGACCTGAACCCCCCTACCTCCTCCCCTCCTTCTTCTCCTTAAATCCCGCTCTAATAAGACTTTCAGGCAAACGAAGGGGCCTTTAAACCCAGCACCGTGGTACAGCACGTAAAAGAAGAGGAAGACGCTAATAATATGTGGGAGTGACGATGCTTCTGGCATCTGTTTGGTGTTTTTGCACTAAAAAGGCGCGCGGCGCAGGCAGCTCATCCAGTGCAGAAGTGGCCAGGATCCTTGCTGCAGCCTACACACACACTGAGAGCCTGCTGCTACTGCTGCTGCCACTGCTGCTACTGCTGCTTCCCTCCCCCTGATCACCACCGAGGGAGACGTTACTATCTGCAGGGAGACACCATGTAAACCTCACCCTGGTGAGTCTGTTTGCTTCTTATGGATGATTAATTATGGCTCAAAGAGTTGGGGGTGGGTGGGGGGATCTCGTGCACGGCCATCATCTTTCAACGCCTCCAACAGCTTTAAGGAAATCAGTGCAGTTTATCACCGGAGCTATTATTACACACACTGGAAGGAGCGTGGGAAGTCTGACACCCAGCTCTGCACACTGACAAATGTTGGAGAGCTGGAAGCAGATGAAGTGCACCAAAACTTAAAGTTAACCTCTTTTTTTAAAAAAAAAAAGTTATTTTACAGAACCACAGTTTGGGTTAAATTAGCTCAGCAGGGTTAGTTTTATATTTGACCCAGCATGGTTTACTTTTTCTTGCCATTTTAGTCATATTTATGCTGGAGATGAGATGGGTGTTTTGACATTTGTTTTTGTGATTTCCTTTACTTTTTAAATAAATATTTAACCTAACTCCACAGAAACACACAGAGATCCATTCAGTTCCTTGTAATTTAAATCAACTTCAATTTGCTTGCTCTGTTTTTGTATTCTTATGCTGCGTTTAGCTTTTAATTAGCCTTTTTTTACTTTTAGCTTTTAGCCAGACTTTTGCTATACTTGTAGCTATTTTTTGTTACTTTCATCATAGTTTTTTATGTTATTATTATTACTTTTTTGCCTTTGAGTTTATAGCCTTTAGTTGGTTTTAGCTTTTAGATATTAGTTACTTTTTTGGGTTCTTCTTTTGGCTACAATTTTATTACTTTTAGCTTCTGGCTAGCGTTTTGCCACATTTAGCTTTTAGCTGGTGTTTTGCTACTTTTAGACAGCATTTTGTTTCCGTTAGTTTTAGCAAGTGTTCTCCTTTTTTAACTCTAAAGTTTAAGCAACAACTTATTATAACTAATTTTAACATTTTAACTAATGTTTATTGTTTATTTTTTTGTTAAAAACCAAAGTCACTATGTCTAGTTTAAACTAACATTTTCACTATCCTATCTTAAATCAGAGGTTATCAAAATATCCCTTTTGCATTTTTGGCTCTTATTAGCCTTAAATGAAGTTAAAATAGTTCTTAAACAGCTCATAACTATGAAGGAACTTATGCCCCATATTGATAACTAAAAACATTGGTGTTAAGTTTAGCAAAAACAGCTTAGAGAACCTCTGAAATGATTAGACACTTCTGAAACATCCAGTATACAGAATTAGCTTTTTTTTTTTGCAGGGAGCATTTACAGCAAACTACTGAGATATTAGTTTTGCTGACCTGGTGCTATTCCTGTAAATGAGTGTGTTTGTAACACTGGGATGAGCTCAGACGTCTGTGTTCTCTCCAGCTGTGACATGAAAGCTGCAGCTCTCAGGTGGGGAGTTCAACTGCAGCTCTAAAACGGGCAGAAGTGAGTGGAGACCTCGTGAACGGCACCACCACACTGCTGCCTTCTCCATCACTCATCATCATGGCTAATGCTGAGTAAGTACAGTGAACGCACCGCCTTTTCACCCTCACTGTCAGTTTGCAATAAAAATGTGTAAAAATAGGGGGAAAAAAATCAGTTTTTTTCCACACATGGTAAAATTTCTTATCAAATCTCTTAATATTACAACATGTTTTTTTTATGTAGAACTTTTTCTTTTCCACTCTTTGATTTCTTTATCTGTTTTGCAGCTACTCGGTCTCTTCTTTGCTGCTGTTTAGCTGCTTTATGCATCTCCATTTGTACAATAATGACCTTTCTTCACTGAGACACTGCACTCATTGAGGCGTTGCAGACCCCCATCCTTCCGAATGAACATGCAGATTCATGAAAACACACCTGCACACTGCTGACTACAGAACATTTATTCTGCTGGCAGAAACACTAATGATTAAATGCCCAGCATTTCTTGAAGGAATGCATACCGCCTGCCGCCTTTCATGCCAGAGTTTGAAAGTGAGACCACTTTATGATGAAAAGGGACAATGTAGTTGTTGAATTTTGGGATTAGACCTCATGTTTGACATTTTGTAAGACGTGAAGGCTCAGAGTGTGTGTGTTGGGGATGAGTCTCAGCTGCCACAACACCAAACTTTAACTCATCGAAAATAAAGCTGAAAAAATGACAGCTGTTTTTGTGTTGATTAAGACTGATTGATGCTAAAATACTCACTCGCTCAGATAACTGTTTTAATTGATGTTTAACACAATTACTCATGATTCTGAAAATGTCTTCTGTTGACAGCCTCCTCTTCAAACTTTATCTTTTCACCTTCTCCCTGCAATAAGTTTACTGTGCACAGTTGATTCATTACTGAGGGAACATCCAGTGTGTGTATGTTCGTCAGTGTGAGAAAAGAAGCGAGGGAGAACGCTGAAAACCATTCTTCTTTGTCAGCTCCTGATTTCTGCTGCCGTAGTATGACTCGGTAATTTGTCTTGTCTTAACTAGCTGCATTTATTGTCTTGGCCTAGATGAATGGCCTCAAATCTTTGCTCCATTTGGGTTTTTATGAGCACATCAGTTTAGTTTGCTGTTGTGTACACAGATCAGCTCAGAGGAGCTTAGTAACGAGGCCGAGCTGTAACATGAAAGGTGAGATGCACCAATGAGGATCTGAGAACATTTATGGACAAATATAGAAGAAGGTGGATGACGAAACAATGCTGTGTCACATGTTCACTTTTTATTTTAAGACCCATGTAGGCACACACATAGCAGACAGGTGTGGGCCAGTTCTGGTGTCAAGCTGGCACTGCTGGTTGACTGCTGGCATGTCCATTGGATGTGAGCCAGGTTTGGCAATGATGGCACTGTTTTTAAGATAGCATGCCACATCTGGCCCAGTTGTGGTTTACTTAATGTGGCCCAAATCTGTTAATAACACAACTGGACCAGTTGTAGGTGCTTTATGTGGCCCAAATCTGTAAATAACACAACTGGCCCAGTTGTAATTGCTTTATGTGGCCCAAATTTGTCAATGCCACAACTGACCCAGTTGTAGTTGCTTTATGTGGCCCAAACCTGTAAATAACACAACTGGCTCAGCTGTAGTTGCTTTATGTGGTCCAAATCTGTCAATGCCACAACTGACCCAGCTGTAGTTGCTTTATGTGGCCCAAATCTGTCAATAACACAACTGGAGCAGTTGTAGTTGCTTTATGTGGCCCAAATCTGTCAACAACATGACTGGANTGTAGTTGCTTTATGTGGCCCAAATCTGTCAACAACATGACTGGACCAGTTGTAGTTGCTTTATGTGGCCCAAATCTGTCAATAACACAACTGGACCAGTTGTAGGTGCTTTATGTGGCCCAAATTTGTCAATGCCACAACTGGTCCAGTTGTGGTTTACTTTATGTGGCCCGAATTTTTCAATGCCACAACTGACCCAGTTGTAGTTGCTTTATGTGCCCCAAACCTGTAAATAACACAACTGGCCCAGTTGTAGTTGCTTTATGTGGCCCAAATCTGTCAATAACACAACTGGACCAGTTGTAGTTGCTTTATGTGGCCCAAATCTATCAATGCCACAACTGACCCAGTTGTAGTTGCTTTATGTGGCCCAAACCTGTAAATAACACAACTGGCCCAGTTGTAGTTGCTTTATGTGGCCCAAATTTGTCAATGCCACAACTGACCCAGTTGTAGTTGCTTGATGTGGCCCAAACCTGTAAATAACACAACTGGACCAGTTGTAGTTGCTTTATGTAGCCCAAATCTGTCAATAACACGACTGGACCAGTTGTAGTTGCTTTATGTGGCCCAAATCTATCAATGCCACAACTGGACCAGTTGTAGTTGCTTTATATGGGTCAATGCCAGAACTGATCCAGCTGTGGTTTGGTCTTTGTGGTGCTGTCCCACATGGGCCACCACCAGCAAACCACATTTGGGTCACCAGAGGGCCATCATTCTTTGCGAAATGTGGGCCGAGTGTTAGTACCTTGTGTGTGCCAGAACTGGGCCAGACAAATTTTGCCTTGTAGGTTTGGTTCTGAAGTGTTCTTCAATATGCTTTCTTCAATTTTCTTGTAAAATGCGAATTTTAGCAGCCATTTACACAGGCAAACACACACTATTTATTTTTAGATATTGAAGAGTACAAAAATCTGTCAAAAATACACAATTTAAAGTACAGCGTTTTACTTTGATTGATCTGTTGATCTTGTTGACATAGTTACAACCATTTTAATGTTTGCTAAAAATTACATGTGCTGTTCAGAAAGCTCTCTGTGTCTCTTGTGTCGTCGGCTGTTTGTACCTGGAAAGGTTAGATAAGAGACCAGTCTCACCAGGGTCAGAACACTCTTTTGTTCATTTTGCCAGTTCATTACAGGCTAATCTGTAATATTATTAATGGGCTAATGTGCTCAGCAGGCTTCATTAATGTCTACTGGTAAGAAATAATGCAACTTTCTCTGGAAATTCAATGGAAAACAACTCGAAGCGGTTGTTCAATTCTGTTGAAATGACACAAGCTACAACATTTGCTTTGTTAAACTAACTTAAAGCCTTCATCTCACTCCTTAGGAATGACAGACATAATAAAGAGCTTTTGTTGCAGCAAAGAATCTATGCTGTAATAAACCTGGACATAAAACGTGCCAGTAATCTGACTGAATAACGTCTTATTGGATGAAAGTTCTGAAGATGTTTGCTGATTCAGACACATCCGAGATGAGTCTGTAACACTAATACACACTGATGTGCAGCTTCTTTATAGTTGTCCTCGGCAGCTGGCAGGAGCAGCGAACATCTGCTTTGTTTTCAGTCTTCTGGCCAAGTTTGACGTGTGTTCAGTCAGTCCTCTCCAACTGTCTCACCCTACGTGTGTGTGTCAATCTGGATGAAGTCCACCTGCATGTTAAAACATTTCTACTTCTCTACCAGAGCATGCGTTTGCAAACCTAATGTTACACAAACAAAGAGGTGAATGAAACGTTTTTTTGATTGAAACTTTGGATGGAAACTGTAGAGGTTTTTGTTTCACACTTTATTCATCACGTTTATCTTTTTATTAAGACATCCAAGCTTCTTTTATTTATTTGACTAAATATGCATATTGGAATATCAGGAATAAAGGTACGTTTGACATTTCACTGACATTAGTAGCTTATGTCAGTGAAGTACTGTATGGGATTTTTCACATACACACAGAATACTAATTAATCAATTAATATCAGTAACTCAAGGAATACCGTAAGTTTATGGAATAATCTTAATAATGATAATAAAACTTCCAGAACAATTTCCTGTATGTATTTAAAAAGATGATAAAAGCTAGTTTCTTGGGGAAAAAAGATACAAAGTATCGACATAAAGTGTTGGACCTGATGCTGTTTTTGTTTTAAAGTTTGAGTTTGTAGAAGGCTTGTTTTATTATGATTTTAATGTATTTGAGGGGAAAAAAATGGGGCAGATGTTACAAGTTTTTCTTTCATTTCATTTATAAATTGTGTTTTGCTTTTTTTGTTGTGTATAGATTTTTTTTCTTATTCTAATGTATAAATGAATAAAATGAATGAATAAATAAACAAGTAAATAAACATCAATAATGTTTTAAAGACATTTCCAGTTCCTACGGTTCCTGAATGCAGCAGCTGGGAATATTTTGTCCAGCTTCTGTGTTGAGTTGTCAGTCACGATTCCACATCCCCCATAATTTAAAGCCCCGCCCCCACGTCAAACGCTGCCAGAGGTTTGAAACTAGAAAAAAGAAAAGAAAAAAAAAGGAAAAACAACAAAACTAGACAACTAGTTTTGAGCCTTTTTTTTTTCTGTTTAATTTTTTTTCCAAAATTTATGGCACCAATTGAGCTCCATACTTATATTTGTAGTCTCCATGCTCACAATGACATTGTTAGCATGACGGTTCAGTGCAATAGCAGTCCAGTATTTTGCTGACTAGCAACAAAGTGTACTCACTCCCCGTCCTTGTCCCGTAACTCTCTGTAAGTCAGCCATTCTGCAGGAAGCCCGGAAACGAGGATTTCATTCTTCTGCGCCACTGGTCCTCTGTTGCTTTCATGACCTTCTGTTGTGGTCAGTGAAATCCCTCAAGCAACTTTTGTCACATGCTGACCTTTCCTACCTGGCCCTCGCAACACGACAGTCCACTATTTAATTTTATCTGCGGCCCCTCGGGGAAAGCTGCTCCCCTGAATATTACTTCTGTCCAGTGGCTGCTCCTCTGTTTGTTTTTCATTGAAATAATGTTTTTTTTCTTTTGCATCTTTCTGTGAGATTAAAAACAGTCGCAAAGGTCAGAATTTGTATAAAAGACAGTGTGGTCTTTATTTTTCAGGTTTCTTGTTATTTTGGGTAAATTAATATACTGAAGGCATTAACATGTATGCAAAACACTAATAAAGATACTACAGTGAAGACACGTTCAAGTACAAGGATTAAAAAGTCATGTTATTATTTTATTTATTGAGTATTTTCTGTAATATTTGTGAAAGTACTGAATTGCTTTAATCAAAATATTTTATTTAATATTTTATAATGGCTTTGGAGTTAGTTTTCTTTTGTTGTACTTTAGTGAAACACTAATGTGGAAAACTGAAAAAGTAGAACTTGTTACAACTTTCTTTCAGTAAGGGCACACAGGCCAGATTTGAGGAGTGCCCAGATGCTGGTCATCATATAGACAACTTCAACTTCAACTTCAAGAATCTTTAATATCCCCAAGGGGCAATTTGTTGTGCAGCCAGTAGACATAAAAACAACAAAAACAAAAACATTCATGCACAAATACACAAAAATCACAGAATTTCATTAATAAACTGAACTGCTGCTGGGATAAATGAGTTTTTAAATCTATTAGTCCTACATTTGGTCAATGGAAGCAGCCTGAACTCACCATAGAGTAGGTGATCAGGGTCTGCCAGGATCAGTCTGGCTTTTTTCAATGACCTGACCTTGTGTAGGTCAGTGAGGTTCTGTAGGTTTAGGTTTTTTCTTTGTCTCTTCCAGAAGAAGGTGCACCTGGACCAGTCCCAGACCAGTTATTCTGTGTTTGTCTTGTGTCTCTTTGCTGTCCCTCAACCAGCCGGTCAAGGCAGATGGTCTCCTGTCCTGAGCCTGGTTCTGCTGGAGGTTTCTTCCTGATTAGCAGGGAGTTTTTCCTCTCCACCGTTTGCTCAGGATGGGAGACTGTGATGATGAGATTCAACGCAGCCTGCTGGTTTCTTCTTTAGATTATTCTTTTTATGTACAGTGAATGTACAGTATGTTTGAACTTGAACTTGAACTAGGTATAACTCTGCTGCACATCTTGACAATTCCCAAGAGTTTACTCTTGTTCTTACAGCTCAAAATGCCAAACTAACAAATAAAAGAAAAAGTTAAAAGAGACTCAATAAAACATGAAAAAAAAAACAACATTCTCATATAAGTAGAATCGACATTAAAACCACAGAGCTTCTGATAAAAATACATTCTCTGATGGGCCTTCTTACAAAGTGAGTTCACGTGAGCATCAAAAGTCAGTTTATCATCCAGAACAGTTCCCAGATATTTACTGAATATTAGTGAATGACTTCAACAGCTTCAATATTAATAACCACAGGAGTGGCAACCAAAGAGGCTTTTCTAAAAGCAATGACCATCTCCTTAGTTTTTGAAATGTTTCACTGTAAAAAAGAAGATTGACATCATTCAGTGAAGTCTCTGACCACTGGCCCATGGTCAGGGTCATCACTGCTGAGAAGAGACAGGATGACAGAATCATCAGCAAACTTTAAAATGTGACGCTGTGGATACTGGCTGCGACGGTCATTTGGATATAAAATAAATAAAAGAGGCGAAAGAACGCAGCCTTGAGGGGAGCCCGTAGAGGACAGAAGGACACCAGAGAAAACCCCAGTGACCCGCTGTTAAAAAGGTCCACAAGCCAACATATAAGCCCCTAATCTAGACCATAAAAGCATTGGAGTTTCTCTGCTAAAATGAGAGGTTGAATACAGTAAAAGCAGATGAAAAATCAACAAAAAGCAGTCTTGCAAAAGTTTTTCTAACTCAAATGTTTTAAAATCATATTTATTGCATCCTACACCCCTCTGTATGCTCGATATGCAAACTGAAGTGTGTCCAAATGTTTCTTAACTTCAGACAAAAGCACTTCCCTAAAAAGTTTTTCAAATGACTTCATTACAAGGGAAGTGAGGACAACAGGCCTGAAGTCATTCAGAGACTGAGCAGTTTTTATCTTTGGAACTGGGACAATAACAGAGTACTTCCAAAGCTGGGGACCTTACAAGTCTGGAGGGACATATTAAAAAGAAAGCAAAAGATATCTGCCAACTGCAGGGCACAGTTCTTAAGAATATGATACGAAGAATACAATTCCTCCCGCCTGAGTAGTACATCTCTGCAGGTACTACTGAGTTATCATGGTCTTCTCGGCTCTTCTCCTTGCCTGACCTGCCTGTTTAGGTGAACGGTCATGTTTTAGTAGGATAGCTGTCATGTCCTCTTGAACAGAGCTCTATGAGATGTTCAAAGCTCAAGCTATTGTTTTATAACCATCCCTGCCTTAAACGTCTCAACACATTTGATTCCTGATCTGTCTGGTGTGTTCCTTTGTCTTCATGATGCTGTTTGATGAGGCTACTTATGAACCAATTAGGTGACTTGTGAAGGCGATAAGTTGCACCAGATTGTAGTTAAGTGGTATTGGAGTAACAACGGCTCTATGCACTGTTGAGATTTTGATTTGTTTAAAAAACAAAATTTGAAAACCATGCATCATTTTTTTTCTTTTCAGAATTATACACTGTGTTAGTCTGTCACATAGAATCCTATTATGCAAAAATCACTTTTTAAAGTTTTTTTTTAACTCAACTTTGGGTATGTACTTCTTAAAAAAAACAGTCCTAGGACCAAAAAAATGCACCCAGGAGCATATTTACTGTAAGTAAATGTATTTTTAATGTATATTAACAACAAGTTTTATACTTTTGGTTTCTGTGTAACAAAAAGCAGAAAAGTTTAAGGAGTATAAATTATTTTTCAAAGCACTGTACAGTGCATCCACACTCAAGTAACGTAGTAACAGGTGGAGTGTGCTTGAAGCCCACTGTGAGTAAATAAAACAGCTAAATTCACCTTCAATTCCATTGCTTTTGATAGGAAAATTCTTTTTCCCAAACCCATACTAAAGTCAGCGCCTTCTGAATCCTTGACTGTCAGCCAGGCAGAGCACCAGGCCCGTGGCTGTCAGCTGTGGGCTCGCGGGCTCCGGACAGCTTGTGTGTCTGCCACGAGTAGTTATGTGGATGGTTCTGATTGCTTGGGAACAGAGCCAAACCTGCTGCTGTGCTGGAAAGGAGAGGAGGAGGGGGTGGGCTGGGGTGGCGGTATGGATGAGGAGAAGTGGTGAAGAAAACAGCATCTATCAGACCTGCACTCTGTGGTCACAACTCTGCACATCCACAGTCTCTGAGCGCTGATCAATTCCTGCAAGTGCAAATTTGTCACGGAGACACATCGACCACCTCCACAGAACAACAGCGCCCTCGTTCCCAATGACATACAGGGAACTATCAGTGGGAAATGTTATTATACACTGCATTCCCTTTATCGCTCAGTTATTTTATTTATTTGTTTATTTTTGCTCCGCGCTTTCTTTATTTGACCAAACAAATCGATATTGATAATCTGGAAATCTGAACACTGAAGAAAACCTGCTGCTGCCTCTTAAACCGTTTCATTTTTTAATGTTGGCCTCGCACATATGATCCATATTGCAGCATTGTATATGAGTCAACAGCATCGCAGCCTCTGGTGACTCTCGTTTTGACCATATAGAATTATGAATCTTCAAAGAAATGTGAGGCCGTCTTGCCGAGGGAAATAATCCTGTCAGACTGAAATGAGAGCAGCAGCTCCTGAGACCAGGAGGCAATAACACCAACAGTTTTTGTTAATGAAAAGCAACACTGTTTTATGCTGCTCATGCAGAGGTGATACTCTTTAGATAGTTTGACCACATTTTAGTTTTTTTTATTTTTAAATTGTGTCAGCTCTGGTTTGTATTGTGTTAGAAACGAAAGAGTCGCTTTGCAGATGGTTTTTGTTTGGACTTTCTGAACATTTTTTTGGAGGCCAACATGATGGTTATAACGTTTCCAAGTTTATAACTTTTCTAATATATTAAAGTATGGGAAAGCAGAGTGGATGATTGTCCGTACTATAAACTGTGTTTGTGTGTTTTCATATAGGCTGCTGTTTCATTACCTTTTTCTTCATACCTGCTTGTCGCAGAGCAAGTGACTAAAACAAGCCAAATTACTTATTGAATTTTCAGAAGCAGCCTTGATGAAGTTAAGCTCTGCTCTGCTGGCTCACACTCACTCCACAAACCCATTTTTTGTGTGTGCACAGTTTAGTGAAAGCATCTTTATAGCAAAATCTGTCGTTTTACTTTGGTCTGAAGTCTCCATATGCTGATTTTTCACTGAATCTGTTTGTGTTTGATGTGTCTGATGAGCCTATTTACTGGGTTTTTCTGACTCAACAAGCTCTCTGTCATACATGAAGTCAGTGTCATATGTGATCTGTGGAAAGACGGCTGCTTGTCTTTTCAAACAACGGCTGGCCTTTTTTCTTTTGCACATCGTCTTTGTTTCCCCACCAACACAGAAACTCCTCTACGTGTGAATAATTGTGTTGATTTCAGCAGAATTTGCGTAATCACACAGTTTGTAACAGCTCAGGCATTTCGCAGCCGTGGAGAAAATGGGCTCTCAGCTGAAGTATTTTTTTTCTCTTTTGAGAATACACATGTTTTACAATAGCTACTCATTCTATGAGTTGATGTGTGAGATTTTGCCATCTTTACCATTTGACTCTTATTTTATTTGATCAATCAAGGTCACTTTGTTATGATCCTGCTCCTGTCTGCCCTTGTTTTGCCCATTTCCTGCTCCTGTCAGTCTG
>NW_013953620.1:23688-33067 GCF_001266775.1 Austrofundulus limnaeus
GTTCTCGTAAAAACGAGAAAATATGTCGTTATAACGACTAAAATATCTCGTTATAATGAGAAAACTATCTCGTAAAAATGAGAAAATATGTCGTTATAAGGACTAAAATATCTCGTTATAATGAGAAAACTATCTTGTAAAAACGAGAAAATATGTCGTTATAACGACTAAAATATCTCGTTATAATGAGAAAACTATCTTGTAAAAATGCTGAAATATGTCATTATAACGACTAAAATATCTCGTTATAATGAGAAAACTATCTTGTAAAAAATGACAAAACTATCTTGTTATATCAAGATAACCACTTGTTATAACGTGTTATGGTTTCTTCTGGTTTGTCACTTTCACTGAAGTTTATTGCCTGGATGGCTTGATGGAGCCACTATATGCCTTTTTATGAAGAAGAAATCTGAAAGAGGAACACATTTCTAGACTAAAAAAATGACAAGTTCATACTGAATAATGTTTTTTGAAATAATAGCGTCTGAATTCAGATTAGAGAGTGAATATTATTAAGTGCTACTAGCTGCAACATCTGAGCACAAACCCAAATAATTCTGTTCGTTTTTATTTATATAGTGGTTCAGTTGTGTTCTCCATCACACCATCCAGGCAATAAACTTCAGTGAAAGTGACAAACCAGAAGAAATCATAACATGTTATAACAAGATGGTTATCTTGATATAACAAGATAGTTTTCTCGTTTTTACAAGATAGTTTTCTCATTATAACGAGATCCAGTTTAAAAGTAATTTCATGTCATGTGGCAGCTCTACACTTCCATACTTAAGGACCAAGATTGGACACCCTTGATCTTAATCTAACCATTACATCAAACCAAAACAAGTTGGACAATGCTACACTTCCAACTATGTGGCAACACTTTGGAAAAACACTTTTCTATTCTAAATGTGATCATGCCCCAGTGCACAAAGCAAAGACTAAAGCAATATTGGCTTCCTTTACGCAGACTTGACTCTCTTCAATTCAACTCAGCGTCAGTTTAATGCGTCTCCGTTGCCTGTTGCAGCCCACTTTCTGTTCTGGAACCTCCTCACCGGTGGCTCCAGGTGAATGGTAGCCTGTGGGGAATTTGACGTCAGCTGTTGATTGGTCATAGTTAGATGTGTTTGGTGTGGTTCACACAAAACTCTGACCTCAACGCCTTCGAGAACCTCTGAAATGAACTGGAAGTGGAATTGGATTTGTGAGACAGAACTACTTGTCCAAAAACACAACCTGACCTCAGAAATGCACTACAAAATGAATGGGCACAGACAATACACTCAAAACTCTTGCCCTAGTTTAATGCAAAAAGGAGGGAACCAACTCCATATAGGCTATGTCTCAATTCATGGGTTAGCAGCCGACACAGAGTGTGGTCCACGTTGGCCACAGCCTACGTAGGCCATTGGCTGCTCGTGTCGACTGCATAAACATCTGTGAAATGAGACAGTCTAGACCAGGGGTTCTCAAGCCACTTGGGTCTGGGGACCCCTTACAAGGGTGAAAAAAATTCCAGGGACCCCCTCATAAACCAAACGCTGTTTTAAAAGATAATTTATTGCCATTTCAACCCCTAAATGCCATGGGAATATATATTTTTATCAAGTTTATTATGTTTGTTTTATTAGTTCATTGTTCTCCATGCATTTTTAAAAACAAAAACCAAATTAACATTTTAGTAAAAATGTTTGAGGACCCCCAAGATACCTCTTGCGGACCACTGGGGGTCCAGGGACCCCACTTTGAGAACCTCTGGTCTAGACTATGGAAGACGTATGTTTGCGTGACCACGCCTCGTTACCATAGTAATACGCTTTATGTCACGATACTTCAGTTGTTTTTACAAGATATGAATTCACAAAATTCCATTTTATTAGAAAAATGTTACAAGTAAATAAATAAAAAACATTAATAATTTGGATTTAGCTCCTATGCAGAACTAACTGCATTTTATTTAACATCTCATTGCAACAAAAGTTTGAATAGGTAAAACTTACGTTTAAAAACAAAATCTTTGGTCCATGATCATTCAGGAAACAGCAGAGATGTGTAAGACTACAGCTCTGCTTTTTGGTCTGGACCCTGGGTTGTCAAGAATTTTGGTGGTCAACAAAATCTTCCAGATTCCTAGAAAGGAGAGCGGCTCCAGCCAAAGTGGGATGAATGCCATCTCTCCACATCGGATCAGGTTTTCCCAAAAAAGAACTCCAATTGTCTACGTAGCTGACATTGTTTTTAGAACACCACCTGGACACCCAGCGATGGAACGATGACATGCGACTAAGCATATCTTCAATGGTCAGGTTGGGGAGAGGACCAGAGAAAACTATGGAGTTCGGCATGGTCTTGGCAAAGTTACACACTGAAGCAACATTCATTTTAGTGACCTCCGATTGGCGTAACCGGGTGTCATTACCGCTGACATAAATAACAACCTTACCATACTTAGCATTAGCTTTAGTCAGCAGTTTCAGATAAGATTCAATGTCGCCAGCTCTGGTCCCCGGAACGCACTTAACTATGGTCGCTGGAGTCCCTATAATGTCACGTTTCAGAATATGGAGCTGCCGATAACCAGGATCGGTTTCTCAGTGTCGCTGAGTGAGGATAATCGGTTTGAAATGTGAATGGGTCGGTGGTGAGCTGGTGGCTTGGGCTTAGGACTAACGCTTACTTCGAACTTTCACCCAGCCGGCCTGAGGTCCCGGCTGCACGGCGACTGCTGGAGAGCCGCTAATGGTGGTCTCCACCATAATAAAAAAATACTCTGCCATAAAATAAATTTAAAAAACTTGTTTTCCTGTTTAATTTGTTGACGGCACAATGAATTCTGGGATACCATCTGCCACGTACGATACACAGATGCAGCCTATGTTTTTGGGATTTGTCAGTTGTGTTTGTTGGCTACATGAGTAAATTGGGACGACCTACGGCGTGGAGCAGTGTAAACGGCCGATAAATGAGGCTGATGTCAGCTTCAACCCATGAACTGAGACACAGCCATAGTCCCTGTTAATGTGATGGTTGGAAATGGCCGAGTCTTGTATTTAAATTACTGTGAATGACATCTTTATTTTACATTGGTTATTTTTTCACTTTTTTACTTCTTAAATATTTGTTTATATAAATGCACAAGTTACTATTCATTATATAAATAATGTGACAAATTTTTACCCTTTCATAATATTTTTTTCAAAACAAAACTGTGATTTTTTACGGTTTAAAATCATACAGTAACTACTGTAACTGCTTTTAAATATTTAAGTGAACCGGAGACATAATTAGCTAAAAATATTAGCATAACTGAAAGAAATTCTTTCAAACATGGTCACTATAGTTGTTTTAAGTTATTAGAATATTTTACTGGAAACATCCAGTTTTGCCTGTTCAAAATAAATAAATTCAACTTATATTTGTCTGAGGGTCAGGTTTTCAATTTTTATCCATTTACAGTTTCAGAAAGTGGCTGAATGACATGGCTGGAATTAAGAATTATTTTTCTTCTATTTCTAGTTCTTTTACACAGCATAAAAATATTCTAACTTTCCTTTTTGTTCTCTCAGTATGAGCTTGTTTTAGTTATTCATAAATTGTATAACATCAATTAAAAAAAGTATTTACCTGGGTAGTTAAATTGAGAAATCTGACCGTGCACTAATTACAATCATTCTCCTTTTTTAAGTTTTAAAATTAGATTACTGGTTTGAAATGATTTTTTTTTTTTGAGAAATGGGTTCATTTAGTAAATCTTGCTTGTCTTTTTTCTCCTTTTATTTCCTGTGTGTGCCTGCGTGTGCGTGTGTGTGTGTGTGTCTGTTGCTGGTGTTGGCATGGAACTAGGGAAGTGGAACAGGCAGGTCTGTCAGACTTGGAGATCATCTCGCAGCCGGTGGAGGATGAGAACCAGTGCCTGGCTCCTCCGGTCCAGCTGGTGAGCTTTGGCTACAGAGATCTGCCGCTCGCAGCTCTGGACCTCTCATTGGCCGGCTCGCAGCTGCTCTCCAACGCAGATGAAGATGAAAACAGGGACGGGTGAGTGAAAGTTGTTGTGGCGTAGTTAACTGCTGTGGTAACAAAAAAAGACAAATGAATGGATTAACTGAATAAGAAAGGTTTGACACCATGGTGACATTTTTTTGGTGAATGTAATAATAATTTTCTTGGATTTATTACACCAAAACAATTAATTCTGAGATAAAACCATTCAAAATTATCCGTCTGTTCTTCACCGATTGTGGATAATCGTCACCTCCTTGGCTTGATTTTTTAAGCCCTTTATAGTATTTTGACCTCTTTTTTACCCATCATTGTAGTGTTTTAAATTAGATTTGAACATTTTTACACGTTGATAAATTCTGAAGTTTATATGACAATATCTGTAACATGCTTTGGTTAAAATACCAAAGAAGCAGCCTCCATTACTGCACATACAGTTCACGTTATATTTGTATCTTATTATGAGAACTGCAGGAGCTGATAAGAAAGGTACATTTCTATTTTCCAACTGGGACAGAACTAAAGATGAGTGGTTGAGCAATATAAGCTCACATTTTTTATGCTAAATGTACCATTTAACAGATTTTGTAGGATTAATTCTAGAAGCAAAGTAAAAAAAATGTCCCAATTGCTCCGTGATTTGTAGTTATGTGGTAAAACAAGATACTTACAGTATGTGAACTTCTGGTTGAGAGTAAGCCCTTGTTACTATTATCTGAAGAATTCTCAGAGTAAAATCTGCTCACTGTACTGAATTAGTGTTCAGAAAGTGTCAAACATCAGATTGTATGGCGACTGACAGCAGTGGGATGCCATTTATTCCCTTCTGTCTCATCTGAACATGTAGCTCCATGGTGGAGGTGTCTACTTTTCAGTTTCTCCTTACAGCGAGTCAGCAGAGGGTCTGACTGATGCAAAGCAAACTTTACAGATCTTTTCATTGTCAGCAGTGACGGGACTCAGAAGAGACTTGAAGAGACAGCAGGGAGCAGCTTGTGTTGGTCGGCAGAAAATCCAAAGACAGTATCTGGGAGGGGTCAAAGGGTACATGAGCGTTATTGATTGAGCATGTCAGCTGGAAGTGGACCAGATATAATGAGAATGTACGCTGAAGCTGTTTGCTCACCATATGCTTTCTGAAGTTAAGCAGATTTTCATCAAACTCTACTGTAACACCCTAGTTTTATCATGTCAGGGAGATAAAAAGTTTAACATTCCAATTAAAATGCTTAGGTGTTTGTGATGAATTTTTTTTACTTTTACTGTTTTTACCAATGTTCTGATTTAGAAGTAGTTTGACACAGAAAAACGTATTCATTTGCAAAAATAAGGACAATGATGGGGCAGCAGATAAACTTGTGAGTGAGCACAGGACAGATTTTAAAAGAAGTGATACCAAGGGATAACAAAACACACCTGAGGAAAGACAACAAGGATCAGGTGTTCATGAGAGGAACTAGGGAAGAACACTGAGGAGCAAAAATTAAAGAAAAATCACAAATCCCTACAACTGTAACAACAAACAGTACTGTTGGGGTGTTTCAGCGTTAGGTATGTATTGGAGGGTAGTATGGCCATATTTATGGTTTTGTTTGCAATGGGCAAAATGGGTTTAGCATTAGACATGTACTGAGGTGAAGGGGTTTTATGGTTAGATATGTAATGGTGGGGTTGCATATAGGGTTAGATGTATACTGGTGGGGACGGGTTTAGGGTTAGATATGTACTGCTTTGGATAGGGTTAATGTTAGATATGTAGTGAAGGGATCACGTTTATTAGGTAAGCATTTGTGTGGTAAGGTTTAGGATTAGGTATGAACTTGTGGGGTTGGGGATAGGGTTAGGTTTGTACTGCTGGGGTTGGGTTTAGGGTTAGGTATGTACTGGTGGGGCTGGTCTAGGATTATAATTGTACTGGTGGGTTTAGGGTTCGGTATGGACTGTTGGGGTTGGGTTTATAGTTAGTTATAAAATGGTGGGGTTAGGTTTATGGTTAAATTTGTACTGGTGGGGTTAAATGTATGTTGGCAGGGTTGAGTTTAGATTAAGGCTTGTACTAGTGACGTAAGGTTTAAGGTTAGGTATGCACCTGTGGGGTTGGGTTTAGGGTTAGGTGTGTATTGGAGGGTTTATGTTTTCTTGACATCCATTTTTAAGTCAACCTATGACCTTGTATGGCCAAAAGTTTTCTCTTAATAGTATTTTTCCAATGTGGGTAAAACTCCTATGTAGATTTTTTGGCATGTGGCATTCTCAGGGGGTCTCCCATCCAAGTGGTAAACATGCCCAGGCTTGCTTAGCTTACAAAATTCAATATGATCAGTGTGGTATGGCTGTATTTATGGTTTTGTATGCAATGAGCAAGATGGGGTTTAGGGTTAGGTATGTACTGGTGGGATTGGGTTCTATAGTCAGGTATGTAACTTTGAAGTAAGGTTTAGGGCAGGGCTATTCAACGTGTTAAGTTAGGGTTTAGGATTAGGGCCACATCCGGCCCGCGAGTGACTAAAGTTCGGCCCGCCAATCTCCCTGTCAGAGTCAGTTAAATTCTTGGGTGTCTATCTAGACAGGAAGCTTAACTGGAAAAGATGTAAATGAAAAGTGTAAGAAGGCAGCAATGTGCCTACACCAGTGCCGTAGAATTGCGGGTAGTCGTTGGGGTGCTACCCCAAAGGTTATCAGGTGGATCTACATGGCCATAGTCCACCCCATGCTATGCTATGCTGCTTTAGTGTGGTGGGTTCGAGCCCAAGTTGGGGTGGCAAGAGTGATGCTCACCCATGTGCAATGAATGGCCTGCCTGAGCATCACCGGTTCCATCAGAACAACACCCACGGCTACTACTGGACCTGGCTCCACTAGATTTACATATCTTAGGGGAGGCTGCAGCCAGTGCAGTAAGGCTACGCCAGTCTGGTAGGTGGAAAAGTCTATCTGACTCACAACACACTAGAATCTGGGACTGGGTAGTTGCTGCTGTTCCAGTAACTGCAGGACCTAGAGACAGAATGGTCAAAAAATACAATTTTGAGCCAAGTTTTAAGACAGAGATAGAAGAGAGGTCTGTCTGGATTAACCTCCCTACGATGGACATGTCTCCCAATCATTTCTACTGTTTTACAGATGGATCCCTTCTGAATGGGTCAGTAGGTGCAGGGGTGCTTATTTTGCACAACCATAGTAAGAGAGACCATAAATACCCACTACGTTGTTTTGCAACTGTATCTCAAGCTGAGATATATGCAATCCACCAGTGTGTGGCATCTCTCAAAGACCTTCAGTGTACACAGAAGGAAATTTTCATCCTAACAGATAGCCATGCTGCTATTAGAGCTCTCCGAGGGCCACATTTTACGTCATTACTGGCTTGGGAGTGTGCCAAAGCAGTCAACCAACTGGGGAGAGATAACAGTGTTACTGTTAAGTGGGTACCTGGACATAATGGCATTTATGGTAACGAGAGAGCTGACTACCTCGCAAAAGCTGGCAGTCAGGCTCACTTCAAAGGACCAGAGCCTGTTGTAGGTACCTCAACAACAGTCTGTAGGACTGCCCTACAGGCCTGGATTAGACGTCAACACTCAATCTGCTGGAGAGAGCTGACGGACTGTAGACAGGTACGGGAACTGATTAACGGTCCAAATCTAAGGTTTGGGAAAGCTCTCATTTCCCTGTCAAGGAAAACTCTAAGTACACTGGATGGAGTCCTAACTGGGCATAATCTGCTCAACCGCCACAAAATGGTGATGGGACTCCATGACAATGGTCTGTGTGATGCCTGTGGCWHTKRATTAGAGACCTCTTTGCACTACTTAGGCCACTGCTTGGCTCTGAGTGGTCAAAGGAAAAGAATTCTTGGGGACCCCTTTATGGATCCTGAGAAGCTCAGAACACTGTGTTTCTAACCTTGTGTCCTTCATCCGAGGGACAAGAAGGTTTGAATGAAGACCAGTGTCTTTTTGGGGAGAGCAATGGGCCCACTTAGGAAGCCTCCGCTCATATGGATTTTATATCCATCCCCACTCATCATAACCATGGGGCCACATCTGGCCCCCGAGTGACCAAAGTTCGGCCCGCCAATTGGTTCATTCATCTCTTAAGCCCAAACCCCTGGTTTTCTACTTTAATTACTCTATTTTTTTAGTTAAACATAGACATGTTTGGTGTCTACAGAAACGTCAGAATCTTGGCTACAAGCTGGTAAAACAATTTCTATGAACACTCAAGGCAGTTACAACTACAAGCAGTTGAAGATAAAACTTTTAAAGTGAAAATAAAATTGGTTAAAAAGTTTGGCAAGTCAGGTATGTCAAAAATATTTGTGTCAAACAGGAGGCATAATGTGTTATTTTTGTATTTGACATTGTTATATTTTCACTTATTCCATAGGGGTCTGTATGTTGTATTCATGATTAAATGCAGCAGAATAAACTATTTAAAAGGTAACAGATTTTTGTAATACTTGGTTTAATTACATAATGACTTTAATTGCTAGATGTTTGGCCCCTGAGTTATTGACCTGTAGTAACTGTGGCCCCCAAAGAAATTTAGATGAATAGCCCTGGTTTAGGGTTAGTTGTGTACTTGGGGGATAGGTTATGGGTTAGGTATGTACTAATGGGGTAAGGTTTGGGGTTAGGTATATACTGGTGGGGTTGGGTTTAGGGATATGTATGTACTGGTCATGTTAGGTTTAATGTTATGTTTGTACTGGTGGGTTTAGGTTAAGGGATAGGTATGTACTGATGGGGTTGGGTTTATGATTATGTGTGAACTTGTGGAGTTGGGAATAGGGTTAGGTTTGTACCATTGGGGTTAGGGTTAGGTGTGTACTGGTGGGGTTGGATTTACAGTTGGGTAAGTACTTGTGAAGTAAGGTTTAGGATTAGGCATGTGCTGGTTATGTTGGGCTTAGAGTTAGGTTTGTACTAATGGGGTAAGTTTTATGGGTAGGTATGTACTGTTTGGGTAAGGTTAGGGTTAGGTATGTACTGGTGGGGTTAGGGTTACATTTGTGCTGATGGGGTTAGGGATGTACTGGTTAGGGTTAGGTATGTACTGATGGGGTTAGGGTTAGGTTTGAACCATCAGGGTTAGGGTTAGATTTAAACTGGTGAGGTTGAGTTCAGGGTCAGGTTTGTTGAGGTGGGGTTGGGTTTAGGTTTAGTTATGTACTGGGGTTAGGGTTAGGGTTAACCATAAACCTGACCATGCTAAGAATAGAGTTCCACCGTATTACGACCAGTCTTTGGTCCCCACAAGGAGCACCCGGTCCCCACGAGGCTGCATTTTCCTTAAAACTGGGCCCCACGATGTAGAAAGACACACACACACACACACACACACACACACACACACACACACACACACACAC
>NW_013953620.1:33167-50175 GCF_001266775.1 Austrofundulus limnaeus
CACACACACACACACACACACACACACACACACACACACACACACACACACACACCATCTGTCTTGCATAACTGACATCCAGAATGCAAGATCATCATCTATCATGTGTTAAGTCTCCCTCCACGAGTCCTTGACTCTCTGTCCCCATCGCTCAGTATTATGTCCATTTATCATTAAATGACAACCTCTGGCTTGTTCTGTAGCTGTAAGTTAACTGAGATCAATTCATCATTTCAGACTAAATATCCATCCCTCCACTCCCCCTGCCTGCTGACAATATACTAAGTGTTTTTAATATAAGTAACATTCTACAAGGCACAAGCCAGAAGCTGATAGTATAAGACATGTAATTTCTTTGAAGCAACGTGTATTGTTTTATCATTTAAAAAAAATCATTTGTCAGGGTCTTACACAGCTGTTAAAGAAGCAAAATTGTCTGACAAGAACATTTTAATGAACAAGATTTTTTTAAGTAAAATGTCCTTAAAACACATAATAATAATCACCGTATTAAAACCCCAACACCAAACCAGCATCTGTTATCTTGACATTTTTGTCACATAATACGATGAAAGACAGGTGCTCATGTAACTGGCTGTATTCGTGTGCGTCTGTGTGTTTGTCCGCCTGTCTCTTCACAAAATATCTTGTGATCAATGGATTTTACTGAAACTGAGATAATAATCACTGAGTGTATGTCTGAAACTGATGATGTTTTGGAGCAACCCGGTTTAAAGGGGCAATATTGTGTATTTCTCAGGTATATATTTAAATTCTATACCATAATAAAGTTTCTGTGTCACCTTTAGTTGTTATTAAAATGCTGTTTTTATGTTTAAATAGAAAATAAATTTGTCTTCTCATCACTTCTGTTTCTGAACACCTTGAAATTGAACCTCTGTCTCTTTAAAAACCTCCTTCCATTTCTGTCCCGCACATTTCAGCACATTATCACAGCCGCTTCTTTCTACAGGGCTGGCTGTTGTAGCAGACTTTGTTGTAATGATAATAAAAAATGAGCAACACTATACGATATCGGTTTTGTGAAATTGTATCTTTGGGTACATATGAACCTGACTGTTGGACCGGAAAGTATGTTTTCTAGAGAACCAGGGCGATTACAGAGATGTCTCAGCTGGTAAAATTATTTCAGTCATCCTCACAGACACACACTACTGATCGTAATAAGTTACAAATCTTAACACATAGACTAAACAAGGATGTGAACAAAATAACGTGAGTTGCTTTTCGGCTTACGTGCAGACAACAACAGTGTTTGTTTACTTAGTTGCTGCCTCTAGATTGCAGGTGTCACGGGCAGGGAGAGAGTGGGGGTGGGGGTTGCACTGTGATACGCAAGCTCAGCGCCGTTTACTTGGCATTTGAAAATACTTTTCCTCAAAGGTATTTTGAATCTGAAAAAGGCTGTACTGAGAAGTAACATTGGGAGCTCAGCAGACAGTTTCAGTTTCACTTTCAGTTTCATCAGTTGTTTGCTTTGTTGCTGCCGAGAGCCTGCAGGAGTCACAGGCGGGGGTGTGGGGAAGTGAGCTCTGTGATGAGAAAGCTCGGCTTGGAGACACATCTCAGAGGAGGAGCTGGTCCCAAAAGGCGGTTCCAGTCTCAACCGGTTGTTTTTGCTCCTCTGCCTGGCTGCCTCAGGACACTACAGGATTTCTCAAACATGCATGAATAAGACAAAGCAAGACTCTGAGCATGTTTTTGATGAGAGGATAACATTATAACATGATATAAAACTCAAAAAAGTTGATTTTACATGAAATTTCCTCTTTAAGATGTTTTTGACAGCTAAGCAATCTTTAGGAAACAAAAAGTGCTGTAATTCAGTCAGTTTTACAAATATTAAGGTAAAATTGAAAGTATCTGAGACAATACATGTGTTTAAAACTCTTACAAGACATTGGACTTTGAACTTTAAGTCTTCAAACATTTTAATTGGTGACCATTTCTTTTTGAAGGTGTTTTATGTTTTTATGTCATCATTCATTCTCCTACTTCACATCACAAACTTCACATTTCTGTAAATATTTTAAAAAATCAGTTAAATACACTCACCGGCCACTTTATTAAGTACACCTGTCCAACTGCTCGTTAACACTTAATTTCTAATCAGCCAATCACATGGCGGCACCTCAGTGCATTTAGGCATGTAGACATGGTCAAGACAATCTCCTGCAGTTCAAACCGAGCATCAGTATGGGGAAGAAAGGTGATTTGAGTGCCTTTGAACGTGGCATGGTTGTTGGTGCCAGAAGGGCTGGTCTGAGTATTTCAGAAACTGCTGATCTACTGGGATTTTCACGCACAACCATCTCTAGGGTTTACAGAGAATGGTCCGAAAAAGAAAAAACATCCAGTGAGCGGCAGTCCTGTGGGCGGAAATGCCTTGTTGATGCCAGAGGTCAGAGGAGAATGGGCAGACTGGTTCGAGCTGATAGAAAGGCAACAGTGACTCAAATAGCCACCCGTTACAACCGAGGTAGGCAGAAGAGCATCTCTGAACACACATGTCGAACTTTGAGGCAGATGGGCTTCAGCAGCAGAAGACCACACCGGGTGCCACTCCTTTCAGCTAAGAACAGGAAACTGAGGCTACAATTTGCACAAGCTCATCGAAATTGGACAAGAGAAGATTGGAAAAACGTTGCCTGGTCTGATGAGTCTTGATTTCTGCTGCGACATTCGGATGGTAAGGTCAGAATTTGGCGTCAACAACATGAAAGCATGGATCCATCCTGCCTTGTATCAACGGTTCAGGCTGGTGGTGGTGGTGTCATGGTGTGGGGAATCTTTTCTTGGCACTCTTTAGGCCCCTTGGTACCAATTGAGCATCGTTGCAACGCCACAGACTACCTGAGTATTGTGGCTGACCATGTCCATCCCTTTATGACCACAATGTACCCAACATCTGATGGCTACTTTCAGCAGGATAATGCTCCATGTCATAAAGCTGGAATCATCTCAGACTGGTTTCTTGAACATGACAATGAGTTCACTGTACTCAAATGGCCTCCACAGTCACCAGATCTCAATCCAATAGAGCATCTTTGGGATGTGGTGGAACGGGAGATTCGCATCATGGATGTGCAGCCGACAAATCTGCGGCAACTGTGTGATGCCATCATGTCAATATGGACCAAAATCTCTGAGGAATGCTTCCAGCACCTTGTTGAATCTATGCCACGAAGAATTGAGGCAGTTCTGAAGGCAAAAGGGGGTCCAACCCGTTACTAGCGTGGTGTACCTAATAAAGTGGTCGGTGAGTGTAGAATCACTAGACTTTGCAATATAAATAAGATAAATGTATTAGATGGAACTGACTGCAGTGTAAAAAGAAAATATGACTTCAGAAGAATTTTTTAAATACTGCTTTGACAAACAAAACAAATCAAAAAACAAAAATAAAACAACAAAACAAAAAAAACTATTGGATGTCACGGCGCAGGTTTTTTAATCACTACAGCGTTAATATGGAAGGATATCCCAACTATAATCAAGAGTGTATATTTTCAATTTGAGAGCAGAATGATATGTTTTTGCTTTCAAAACTTTATGTATTTGTCCTCAAAACTTAAAATGCTCGCACTCAAAACCTCTGCTCTCTTTGAAATATGCTCTGCTCTCTCTCTCAAACCTTTCCTTTCTTGCTCAGAATTTCTCCTCACCTCAAACTTTCTCTATGCACAAATCTAAACTGTGCTCTCACAGATCACTTTTCTGCTTGTGGATTTTTTCTGCGTGCTCACAGATCAGGGAGTACCATCTCCTAGCAACCGTTCCAGCCAATAGAATGAAAGTAGTTTGAAGTTTGTGAGCACAGTTTGGGTTTGTGCAGAGAGAAAGTTTGAGCGTGAGGAGAAATTCTGAGAGAGAGATGTGGTTTTGAGTGCGAGCATTTTAAGTTTTGAGAACAAATACATAAAGTTGTGAGAGCAAAAACATATTATTCTGCTCTCAAATTGAAAATATACGCTCTTGATTATAGTCGGGGTAATCCTTCCACACGTTAACAGTTTTTTTTTTACTTTGCAAAATCTGTTCACTGTCCAGCCAGCAACTGTGAGTCAAACCTGTCTCTTAGTGTGAAATCTCACCAGGATGAATATAAACACCATAAGCTGCAAAACCAGATCCAGCACGCATGCACGCACGCACACACACACACACACACCCATGGACTCCATTTGACACCAAATTAGGCCTCACTCCATTGGTTCTCTTCAGTTGGGCAATCACAGCCAAAAACAGACACATATCAAAGATGTACTATAAACACGGGCACTGGGGTGACACTCTGTTGATTTAACCCCCACTGCATCCCGGCTAGTAGTAGCACTGACTTCCACTGCTTCATGTACTGAGGGCACCAGTCTGTTTACTGAATTATAAAAGTAATACTTCATGTTACTCAACCTACTGATCATCAACTGGCGGCTCTGAGACCGGAAAGTAATAAACTGATAATGAATTATGCAAAATTCAATATAGGAGACAGTTACAGTCCATCTCAGACAGAGAAAGGGTTAATGATGATAGCAGTGCCTCAGCCAATCAGAGTCTTTCCTAATAGCACACGATAAGGAAAACTATATTAAATAAACCACTCATAAAAGCAGAAAGATTTGATAAGTGTTAAACTCAGTAATCAAAAACTCTTTGCATCTGATGCATCCAAACACCATAAACACAGAGACTATATGAATACAACTGGTTTAACGGAACACAGACTGACAAAAAGCATCTTAATTATGTATACATTAATGTTTACTATGAACAAAAACACACCTGTGCCTGTAAAAATACATACATAAAGATACATACAGAATACAGAAGTTTATTCAGAGTTGTATCTGTGAAGGCAAATGTTCTGCTAATAACAAGGATGAAAACTGGTAATTGCTGAAGTGCATGGTTACAAATTGACAACTGTTGGATGATGCCAGATCTATTGCATCCATATGTCCCACAGCAATCTCTTAGGTCAGCAGATCCATTGCTTTTAACTGTTCCTTGCTCACAACTCAAACTCAGAGGCGATAAATCCTTCTCTGTTGCAGGTCTAAAGTTGTGGAATGACCTGCCACTAAATGTCAGGCAGTCCCCCTCTCTCTCAGTTTTTAAGTCTCATTTAAAAACACATTATTATTATTCCCTGGACTTAGATGATTTTGAGTGAGTTAGTTCTCAACCTCACTGAGCATTTCTACTATTTCTGGTGCTCACAGTTGTTTTTTTCACATTCTTTAATTTTTGTTGATCTATTTATCTTAATTGTTCTCTATGTATCTATTGTATTGTACAGTTAGTCTTATGGTCTGGTCTGGTCTGGTCTGGTCTGGTAATGCCAGCCACAAAAGGCAAGGAGGGGGCACAATTTCGCAGAGATATTCGAGTTATATCTGCATTCATCTTTGGAATGTACAAAGAGAAAGCTGGAGTATGTTTCACAGAGTGACCGATTGCTAAACTCACCTTTGGGGGAAATGGGGCAGAGGAAATGAAATTCTTCACAAGGACGAGTGGAGTGATGAAGGGAAGCTGAAAGGAGCCAAGACAGCAATCCACAGCTATCAAAATGAAAATGTACGTGGGAGAGGAATCCTTTGACTGCTCTGCTGACTCCACCTGGGAAAGTGGATTGCCCAGCCCCCCTTCCAGTTAGCATTAGCTGGCTCATTGGCTTCTGCGATAGTGGAAGGAGCGCAGTGAAAGAGAGCGCTGCTCTGTAAATGTTTAGGCATAGTTTTGTGGCAATGTTCAGCGTTAACGACTGCACTCCTGAAAGTGAGAACGTCATGATCACAGGGAAGGTGTTTCATCAGCGTGGTGACGGTCCATTGGGTGATGGGTGGAAGTTATTTTCACTGGTAGTTTGGGGAATGTGTTGCTGTCAGCAAAAGTTTTCTCATGTACTCATACCAAAGGAAGAAAATAAAAGTGGTGGAAATAAAAAATATGCAAATTCTACTGAAATGGTTTCTACTGAATGTGGAGTGTTTTTAACTGTACTACGGGACAAATCAGTTTTGTTGATTAGTCCCCTGCAATGGAAACTCAAAGAGGAACTGCAGCAGTTCTTCATCATCGCCAGCATGTTCCTCTGCAGGAAGCGAGCAGAGGAGATTAATCAAAAAGAAATACCTCCGCTGTCACTGCGTGACGAAGCACCTGCTGTCAGCTGTGTTTGCATATCATCGCCTGTTACATGTTGAAGGTGGAACTGACCTTAACGTTGTCTCGGGGATGGTGTGCTGCCCTCAACACACGTAATGGCAAAGGATTCACGCACGCAAAACCCGTCAATCTTGCACTCCCTTTGTCTCTCCCCTCTCCACACGTACAGTATATATCTTTATGCATGAACAGAAAACAGCACGTAGAGTATTTATACACAGGCAGGAAATAAGGCCAGGCCTGAAAAGATTTCTCACTGCGCTGCATAGTGCTTGTTATCTAATCCTCTGTAATCATGGTTCACTTCATATTCCAGTTTATTCTGGACTGTCACACCTCATTAGGAACAATGACACTCCTTTTACTGATGATTCTACATATTTTAGGAAAAGAAATTTAACATTTTTATTTTTCACCACTTATTTTCCTTTTTTTTCCCCCAATTCTAATTCTACTGTTATTTCATCCATTTTTTTCTGGCTTCTTTACCGACTAGCTGTCCCATCTTTCTATACAAAGCCTGTCTTTCCATGCTGAATACCAATCAGCACTGTAACTAAATGCCAAAAAAAAAGCAACCATCATCTTCTAATCAGGCTTTACAGACTCGTCGGCACATCTCACCAACCAGAGCGACAAGAAGCGCCTTCACAAGGCTCCAGTAAACCTCAGATTCATGTTTCTGTGTTGAGGGTGATGGAAGGTGGACAGGTTGGAGTTTTCCAGCTCCGGTTTAGTGTGTTGCCTAACAGGCTGTTCCTTTCAGGAGCGAGGTGGGCGACATTGTGGGAGGTGGTTGTTTTAGCTAGCATCAGGGGGCAGCTGCAGTGTTAGCAGTTTTGGCACCATGGTAAGTGGAGTGTAGTTATTATTAGAGCTGAGCCCATCCATCTTCTTGTCTAGGAAAAAAAAATGGCTGGGAGGACCAAGGTGGCGTGGGCTTGTGTTCAGCACTTTCATGGATGCCCACTTTCCTTGTAGTCATCAAGCTTGTTTGTTCGTTCCCCTCACTGCTTTCATAGACACTGTACTGTATATTTATGTTTTGGGTTTTTTGTGTGTTTGTGCGTTCCTTGCATGAAAAGTATGACTTAAAAACAGCCTGCGTAAGCACTGTGACTCTAAAGATACTTTAAAGATATTTAAAAATCTAATAAATCACGTAAAAAGAAATAATACTATCTTAGGAAATACATAACTAACTGGGATTAATGTCAGAGAAAACCGAGGCATGGATTCAGAAGAAAGTTTAAAATGAAAAATAAAAAAATAAAAAAATACAGTAACTTAAGTTGCCAGACTGGCTCAGCAGACAACCTCCTACCCCGGATCGTAATTACAAGTGAGCACCTGAGCATTGCGATGATGTCACTTCCCATCACAGTGATGGCTGCCAGACGCTGAGACAGAAGCATATGTTGTTGATGCGACTGGTCCAAATGTGCAAGGAGTCTGTGGTGAGGTACCAACACCAGATGGTTTAGCTAAATCTGTAGTAAGCAGGAGGAAAAAACAAGTGCTCCTGCCCTTTGCCACCCACCGGCTTTATGCCAAAGGGCCAAATCTTCTATTTTGGAAAGAACCAATTACTTGTTCTGTGGCTGATCTTTTATAATAATAACTGCAATTTGACTGAAAACTGAGAAATTGAGTTCTGTCAGCATTTATTGCGCCATTGCGTTGCCCTTATTTACTTTTGTTTGAGAAAAGAGCAAAAGCAAGAAGTTGTGATTTTTTAAAAAAGCAATCCTATTTCCAAAACTTTTATCTGCTTGATTTGTTCTGATTTAATTAGAGAGCCAGAACTTGTTCGAAGCAGTTCTCAACATCTAAAACCAAGACAAATTGACCTGGCAAAATCATCACTAGAGACATTTTTCATGCTTGATTGATGAAGTCATTCATTCAGCAGGTAATTTTCTCTGATAATCAGTTTTCTGATAATTGCTGAACAGATATTTGCAGTAATGAACAATAGTATTGATCTCTCAAGTTAATTACACAAGTGCTTCTATATAAAAAAACTAAATACACTCTATTCTATTTCTTGCCTTGAAAAACACCACGCTCAGCCTGATTAATCTTTTCTCTTTATGAAGCATATTTTTTTCTATTTTGTTCTTTTTTTTCTTCCAATTTACCCTAAAATCCAGTTGAATGTTTGTTAAACTTTGTACTGATTAAGGCTCGCTTTGATTGACTGTTCATGTATCAGTGTGAACATAAAGTAAACACAGACTCCAGAATAATCTCAGTGCAGACACATATACTGACCTTCCTGTCTGCTTACAACTCACAGCTGAGTCTTTAACGCTCCCCAAAGGACTGTAGAGAAAAGCTGTAGCTTTTATTTCCACATGGACCTGCTGCTCACAGTGATTTAAGGTTTCATTTAATCAAAAAAATAAAAATAAAAATAATAAATGAATAAAAAATATCTGATAGAACACTCATGCCTTTTGGTCATTCATACCTACACACCATGAGTCTTTAAATACTGTCTTTTTATTGGTAAGCTACATTGTTTAAGTCTTTATCTCTGCAAGACTTAAACTTTTTTTTAATAATACATTCAAAGCATCATGTATCACAACAAGACTGTTGTTGCCCGAACAAAATGTTAATCCAAACTAATTTCACAAGAAGATCAAAGCATTAGTTTTCCTTTTTCAAAGCTGTGTTGGGATATGAATTGTTCCACTCACTGGCATTATTTTTTTATTTCATTTTCAAGAAAAATAAAACAAAATAAAACATTTAGATCATCACACTTAACGTCTGCGGTCACATTAGAGCTTCTATTTCCAGGAACAGTTGTCATCACCCCTTTTAAAGCCCCTCAGGTGATTGGCCAATAATAGAACAAGTCAAAGCAAGAAATCTTCAGTTGAATTTAGAAAAAAATGTGAAACAAAAACAGTCAGATCTGGAAAACTCTTACAGCCAGTTTCACTGACCATAGAGTAAAACAGTTTTTCCAGGGTCTGAATTTGGTTTGTTGTGGGGACTCATAGAAGGCCATGTTTTGTTGAACCAACTAAAATACAAAAGAAACAGGCCCATTTGCAGCTTAATGCAACTAAGAAAAAAACTTCCTTCCTTAGTTCCTTCATTGCTTATTTTCTTAGTTCCTTCCTTCCTTTCTTCCAACCACTTTGTTTGTTTGTGTTACCCAGCTACCCATGAACAAAAGTCATCAAGTTTAACACAACCTTACTAGTTTTTTTTTGACTACTGTGAGTCTTTATGTGAAATACTTGGCGGACATTTCAGATTATTAATATTTTCAACTTAACTTCTGGATGTCCATATTTTTGTTTATTTTTTAAAAATTCTTAACACATTTGGTGTTTAAACTGTGACAAGAAAGAGAATTTTACATAAAATTACGATGTTATGATGACAGCATAAGAAAAATATCATGTGTATTTACTGACATGAAAATAATACACAGTTTTTGATTACTAAAAATAGACCTGTGTTTTAACAGTAGGAATCTAACAAAGGTTGAATCACTGTTGAAATCAATTCTGGCTCCAGTGAAGTGGAGTATTTTATCTGATAAGACCATCCGGTGCTGGCAGTGTTACAGTCCCATCATTTGGTGGCTCGGTTTGTTTTTCAGGGTTAGCTCATTTTTTTTATTTGATTTATTTATTTAAAAGGTGACAGTGCAATTTAGTAAAACACACGACAATTCATGGGTTAAAAAAATCCAGAATTAGCTAAAAGGCAATTTTTTATCTGTCATCCCCCGGCATGATGTTTTAAAAGCAAAATGCTTTTGATGTGATGGTATTAATCAGTTTGCCTGTTTTAATCTGCCTCCTGTTTCTCTGTCCAGCTACACTTTGTCTCACCAACAGGAAACAAAGACACTATCAAAATGCATCGAATCAAGACCTTGAAAGTGCAGAATGTAAAAAAGAAAAATAGTTATCATTCATGTTAGATTTGAGAAACTACCAAGAGCAAACTGATTACCATGACATTTACACTAAACCTTTCTGATACCGAGGAAACTGTGCTGGTTTAAAAAAAACCTCATTGTCTGAGCCGTGACCTTGTCCGCTGATGCTCTTTTCTTTTCAGGTGACTTGAGCCAGGTGGTTCTGTCAGAATATCAGGGCAGATCGGGTCCGAAAAACAACATTTGCTTCTATGTTTTGCTTTAATAAGACTCATTAATAAACTGGATGTGTCACCAGCAGCACCCGACTGTGTCCTCTCAGGGCTGGGCTGGCTTTGGCATGACACAAAGTCAGGACACGCACAGTCAGCATATATTTCATACCTATCAATGCTGAGTTTTTTACACTGCCTGCAAACTCACATTCTGTGTTCCTGTGAGTGTGTGTTTGTATTGTTGATGCATTGGCTTGTGCAGCTTGTTAAATTAAATAACTGTGGGCTATTGGTAGCTCAAGTTTATTGCCTTGTTTACTCATTTTAAAATCCTCAGATGTGAACAGATTAGAGGAGTGGAGCAGGGGCGGTTCTAGGGGCGGGGTCACATGGGCATTGCCCCCCCAGCTGAACTCTGGTTGGCCCCCTGAATTGCCCCTGTCCTGTCACTCATCTGTCCTTTACCTGGGGGTGATGATGGTGGATGCAGTTCCTTGTTCAAACACCAGTTGTGCTAATGAGTCAAATAGTAAAGTCCAGAATGAATCAAGCTGACAGAATTCTTCTCTTCTTAAAATGTGAACAATCCTGCAAAAAAGTCTTTCAACTGAGAAATGATGGCTGGATTTTCTCACATATTGTGTTTGAAAATATTTTATCTATGTACAGTAAAATATATGAAAAACTGGTGAGGAGAATTTACTGTGCAAGCTTTTTGGTACCACTTTACAACAAGGCTCCCCTTATAGATGGCTTATAAAGAGTTTATAGATAGGTTATTAATTCATTTGTAAAGTTTACACTTCATAAATCATTAATAAATGAAACTGGACAATTTTGTCTCTTTCCCGTCCTTAATTATTGCATAATAAACACTTATTATTATTTTTAAAGTGTTTACAGATTGATTAATAACCTATCTATAAACTCTTTAAAAGCCATCTATAAGGGGGGCCTTATTGTAAAGTGGTACATTTTTGAAAAAAATTACATTACATTACAAGTGTTTGAAGTGTAAAATGTATTCACTGGGAATTTGTGTGAAAGGATGTTGAACAAAGACTTGGCATCTCTGTGAATATTGTGGCCCCTTGATGGCCCCTTACTCAGAAAAATCCCAGATCCGCCACTGGAGTGGAGAAAATAGCAGAAAAATTGAAACACAGAATATTAAATACATGACACTAATGAGTGTTTTTTTTCTTCTTTTTCCTACACTATAATCTTTAAAAAAAATCACAGTTTACCATTCTTGGCTAATTAGTATTAGCAACACAAGTTTCATTGGCACATATACTTTAAACAATTCTGTTTCAGTCTTTCCCTGTTGGATCAAAATTCTATCAGTGTTCAAACAAAACTCTTTTGAACTAAAACATTGAGATTTCCCAAACTCCAAACTGCAGCCACAAGCACAGCAACTAAATGTATAAATAAGACCAAAAACAAATGTGTTTACTATTCTACAAGTTGTTCTGTTCTGGCATGTCGGCTGGTACATGTAATGGCACAATACCTGACATCCGTAGAGTCTTGCCAAAGTACTGGTGAAGCAGATTCTCCACCATCTGGAGCTGGAACACTTCTCGTGCCGCCCCAGTCAAAGCCAAGGAGATGATTGCTGTCAGCGTGGCCATGGCTTTATTAGATTAGACACACATTGTTTACAGAGCTGGGGCTTTACATGTGCCATGAACACATCAGGGACACCAATGAGAGGGTGAAGTGATCGCTTGACATCAGGTATAGACTTCCTACATGAATGTGTTACTGGTGGAAAGGATTTTGAGAAGTAGACCTTAATGTTGTATTTAGTTTCATTTTTACAGGTTCTGTCGCTCTGTGCTCATCAGACTGTTTAGAAATATTTAGAAAACATCACCTTCTCTACTGTTACAGCCTTGTATTGATTACAGTTAATTCTCTATGTAATATATGTTTATATGAAAGGTTTGAGACAAAGCTTCAGTTGACTTTCCGTGCACCAAACTGGATTTATTTACAGAGCTGCAGTTAAAAAAAGATTAAACAGATGATTTTAATTCATACAAACTCAGACATGAGGCATGTAAATCCAGCACTTTAAAATCAACAAAAACAACGAGCTGTATTTAAGGTTTTAATCATCGATAAAATCTTCACATTTTTTCTTGCGTGCAGTGGAAGCGGTGAAAACAAAGTCATTTTTGCCACCATTGTTGCTCAAGTCAGCACCATGCCAAGGAATGAAGACATGATCAGAGGAGGGCAGGCTCTGCCAAAGTCTGCCTCCTCTACACCACAGCATGGGGAGATAGGAAATGCAGTGGGCAGGGCCAACTTTCCATTCCAGCTGGAAAGCTGGAAAAAAGGCCTTGTTTTCCTCAGCTCGGGCTGTCAGCCCTCATAGAAGCTGATCCGTTTGATTATTGTACTTTTTAAAGCAAATCAGACATGTTATCAATTGGAATACTGTGCCTATCAGGAATAAATCAGTTTCTTAAAAGTCATTAAATGTTCAAAGTTTGATTTTTTTTTAATAAAAAGCTTTTCAATGGCTTTTATTTTGAACAAACTGTGACTCATGTTTTGTTCAATGAAAGGATGACCGACTCAGTTTTTTCTGCACAGCTCGCACTAATCTTCTCTCTCATGTGCGGTGTTTGTTAATGGTGAAACCCTTCCTGCTCGGCAACATCGTCTACAGTGACTCCCTTCACCGCCACATAAAAAGGGGTCCATCATTATTCTGCTCGCGCCGCTGATGGTCAAACCACCGGTTCACAGAGCCTCAGTGTCCCTCTTTCTGTCAAAGCAGCCTCTGATCACTGCTTGCCCTGACGTCTTCAAACCATGGATCTAAATCCACATCATCTTTATGAAGCGTAAACGTACACCCTCTCATGGTCAAATGTGGGATTTCATATATGAACTCTGAGATAGCAGCATGTCACTGTGCAATCTTAATGTACTAAGATTCTTTAAAGTTATAAAATTGCATGCAAATCAGTTTTGCATTAAGGACTAAATGAAATGCTTTTTAATATCTAAAAGAATGTTAATGAATATTCTGAACGCTGTTAAAACTCTCACCATCCTCTGCAGATCTAACTGGCTGAAGCCGTGCTGTGGCCGTCGTGTGGCCCTGTGGCAGGTCTGTCTGCTCAGTGCTGGCTTCAACTGTGTCCTGGTGGCCTGCGTCATCCTGGTGGTGCTTTTTCTAACTTTGGAGCTTCTCATAGACACCAAACTATTACAATGTAAGCACCCTGGTTTTGTTTCTCCCATTGAGAGATTTGCAGACTATGCATGCCCCCCCATCTTACCAAGTTTTAAAACCTTATATCCAGCCAAAAAGTTTTTTTGATCTTGTTTTGAGACTGATTCACTAAACAAGAACTGATTGTGTAAGAATCTTGCTTTCAGAATGTGTAAGATTATTTGTCTTTTTAGCCTGAAAATTTGACTCAGATGAAGTCAAATTATCTGCCAGTGGAGTAAGAAAAAATTACTTGGTAAGACTTCTTGAAATAAGAAAAAATTGGGTCAAATCAAGTATTTCAAGAATCTTAACAAGTAAAATTTTCTTACTCCATTGGCAGAAATTTTTGACTTAATTTAAGTAAAATTTTCAGACTAACAAGACAAATAATCTTACACATTCTGAAAACAAGATGATTATTCTTACACAATCAGTTCTTGTTTAGTAAATCAGTCTCAAAACAAGATCAAAAAGACTTTTTGGCTGATATGAGATTTTAAAATTTGGTTAGGTGGACATTTTTTGCAGTGTACCCTCATGTTCTTAAAACACACATTCAGCAGCAGCTCTACTGAACCAGCGATGAATTAAAAACAGTGTTTTTGAGGCTTCACAGCAGTTCTCACTGTTTAACAGCATCATTATTTTTTCTCCTCTGTCCTAAACCAACAGTTTCCAATGCTTTCCAATTTGCCAGCATTATCCACTGGATTAGTCTTATCATCCTGTCACTCTTTTTTTCTGAGGTAAGACTCTCTTACACCTTTTCTCCATGTGCTTCAACGATGTGTGTTTTAACTCCTCTTTATTTTTTGTATATCGAGTCCAAAATGTTTCAGCTTTTCCAAAAACGTTCCCCCCCAAAGACTAAATACAAGTTAAGTTCACTGTGAGAATCAAAAGGCAATCAGTTTCCTTTGTATCTAATAAATGTCCATAGTTTTATTGTAACCGAGTTCACAAGAGCAGTCCATGTTTACTGTGAACAAAGACTGTTAAATATAAAATACATAGTTCATCCTAATATTTTTGTTCTCTATCTGATAAAATACAGTAGTTTTGTTGTTGTGAGAGCTCATCTGACTGCTTATTGACATTTAGAAGCAATATTGTCCAGATTTGAACTCTCAACATGAATGTTTTGATTGATTTGATTTTAACTTTTGTTTAAGGACTGAAAGAAGAGATTGGTCTTTATAAAACGTTAAAAGAAAAAGTCAGCATCCAGGATTGTATTGGGCAAAATTTGGGTTTAGAGAAGATATGGATGTTGAAAAGATTTGATTTAGACTGCCATTAAATGAGGTTAAATGTTTAATTTAGCTTTAGATTTTTTTCCGAAAATCTAGGAAATAAAGAAAATTAAAGAAAGAAAATTTATTTTTTAAAACACAGATTGTTGGATGTGATGACAGTTCAAAAGTACTTTAAACGTATGTTAACATACTCCATTTACTTCTTTTTTAAGTTTTCCTTCATCACTTTTTCTCTTTCAGACTGTCTTCAGAATTATAGTGCTTGGGATCTGGGATTACATAGAAAACAAAGTAGAGGTTTGTAATCTCACACTCAAAAATACAGGATCTTTTCCATCCACTTATTTCCATGTGATTTGACTAACTGACTGGATAAACCTACGTAACAAACAAACTTTTAACTTATATGTAAACATTTTCTTCTAATCTTTAAGAAAAACTGTTTAACATTTGGAGTCACCTCTATTTAAGATGGCTGCTAAAGCTAATCAACCTTAACAAACACAAAAATGGCTAAATTTATATTTATTAACAGAGGTATTTAAAGTACTTAAAAATAAATAATTAAATAAAAGAAAAATACCCATTTACACATTTTCTTTTAAAGAAAATATGAAAAGTGCTTCATATTTACTCAACTAGACTTCACATTTACAAATAAGCATCACATCACATTATGGTTTGGTCGAGCTTGAGGTTTTTGTCTGGGTTGTTCAGTGGAGTTGTTGGTTCACAGAAGAAGTAGCGTTTGAATAAAAATGTAGCATTTTTGTGTTTGACTTCCGCAGGTGTTTGACGGTGCTGTTATCGTGCTCTCTCTGGCCCCAATGGTGGCCTCAACAGTGGCCAACGGGCCCAGCAGCCCCTGGGACGCCATCAGCCTCATCATCACTCTACGCATTTGGAGGGTGAAGAGAATCATTGATGGTAGGGAAGGAAAAAAACAAACAAACATCTGTTGTCCATCAAAATCATAAAGCACACTTACCTTGCTCTTAGCTGCGCTTGAAAATGGCTAGCCTGGTAAAAACCAGACCCTGTCCTTCACTTTGCTTCATACAAGGGTCTGGACTTAGATAGAGAAGCGATTCTTGCACGAGGCGTGGCCTCTGCTGAAGCGTATATGTTGCCGCTGTAATGGAGGCTAAGAAGCTAACTGGAAATCGCGTGTGCTGTAAACAACCCTACTGAGAAGAGAAATATACCGAGCCAAATGAGACGACTGTAAATGAGAGCTGCTGCTTTGTCAGACAAATTAAATTTAATTTGGAAGCCTGGACTGGCTTCATTTACTTCCTCCACTGCCATATGCTAAACTAACTAGCAGACACCGCGCAGAAAACCGACGTCGTTCAAAACTCCGCCTTCTGTTCTCTGATTGGCCCAGGTAAAATAAACTACAAGCAGACACTGCGCAGAACATCGATRTCATTCAAAACTCCGCCTTCTGTTCTCTGATTGGCCCAGGTAAAATAAACTACAAGCAGACACTGCACAGAAAATCAACGTTCTGTTCTCTGATTGGCAAGGGCCAGGCTAGAAAACAGCTACATGCACACATTCTTCTGATGGTCTCACAAATTATTTACAATTCAGAGCAATCCAGCTATCGATCATCCTTCAGAGTAAATTCCTGCCTATCGGAGACTCTAACTCTTGTTGACTGTAATGACACGGTTAAGTAGATTCAAAGAAACATAATGAATGTAAAGGATTTCTGTCCTTATGCTAATGGGGGCTGGTTCGATATCTGTTCAGAGGTCACCCTCATGATGCCGTCTGACTGCAAACAGGATCAGCTGCACACAAAACACACAGTTTGTTCATCTCCAGCTTCAGGATACATGGCAAACATGATGTTCCCTTCAGATGTCCTTAATTGTTTTTACTGCACCATGAACATCTTTATTATCTTATAGGTAAAGTCTATTTGTTATTACATCTGGATGGCTTAAACATTATTATCAGTCAAATGCAAAGGCTGGGCTGAAGTTTTTTGCTTGTGTCTGAGTGAGTGTGTGTTCATTGGTCTGTCTGTTAGGAAAATATCTCATCAAATACTTGATGGATTAATGAAACTTTAAGAAAATAATTATTAGATGTTCATCTACAACTGATTAACATTTAGAGTCACTTCTACACTCACCGGCCACTTTATTAGGTACACCACGCTAGTAACGGGTTGGACCCC
>NW_013953620.1:51175-66051 GCF_001266775.1 Austrofundulus limnaeus
CACACACACACACACACACACACACACACACACACACACACACACACACACAACTAATCTAACTGAATCAAATCAAATTAAATCTCTGAATATTAAACTAAATCTTGATGAAGTTGTAGTTGAGAGTCCTTCACACAGTCCATCATACTGGACATAACTTAACGTTTGAGGTTTGACCAAAAGAGCTCCACCTCCATCTTTTTGCAGCAGGTAATGTGCATTTCTTCAAGGAACACAAGATCTTTAATTTTAAACAGTTTTAACGAACATGTAGACAAAGTACCATTTAATTAAACTGTAACAAATGCATTCATGTGAAAACTGATACATCAGCAAGTTTCACTCCTGTGACACGCTCTCCACTTCTGCTTCTTGGGATTTTTTTTAAACATTCAACTGCTGCACAGGTTTTCAGGGAGCGTGGAGCTGATTTTTCTGCTGCTCGCTTTGAGCTGTTCAGTTTGATATTTGTGAGTGATTGAGCTTCCTTGTTAGGTAGGCAGTGGCACACATCAGAGGTAGAAACCCACTCAAATCAATAAATGCACCACTGATGGGCTGTCTCGCTCGTTGTGAGAGAGGGATTGAGTCATTTGGAGAGTATTGTGACATATTAAGTGGCAACATTTGTGTCGGTCTGATGGGGATGTGGGAAGATTGAGATGTTGCCTGGTTTGTGAGGACTTGGAAAGATGGAAATCATTTGCAGTGTCGGAAATTTCCGCAAAGTACTTAGAAGTAAAGGGTTATAGTGTTTTTTTTTATGAGCGCAATGCTCCATTATGGCATTAGGTGCACAAGCGTTGCTCTAAAATAAGAGTTATCACCTAATGTTGCTTTATTAAAATAAAAAAAACTAAATCTTGAACATTTGCAAGTTAAAAATATTTTCTACACAAAACTACAATGATATTATTTTTCTTTAATTACCCACATCTATGCAATAAGCCTACTTTGACTTATACTGTAACAAAGTGTCCTTAGAAGACTATATATTGAATTTATGCTATGATTAGTATGTAAAAATCACAAACTATCCTCAAACGAAATGTAAACTATAAGTAAATGTAATTACATTTCTTTCAGAAGTGTTAGCCTCGCAGGCATTATTAGGATTGATCATATTTTACACTTACACATGCCTTTACCTCAGCTGAACACACATGCCAGGAGTAGTAGGCAGACTTATGAAGTGAGTTTTCGATGCTTGTTTGAAGTCTGACTGGCCTGCCCCCGAATGACGTCTCCTCCTTTTGTCTTGTGAAGGTGCCAGCAGGACTATAAATAGACACAAAGTGCATGTGGTGATGGCTGTGAGCTTTGCTCTGCCTCCCTCTGCACCAGAAAACATTGTTTTGTTCTCAATATCAGTGGGCTCGGAAAACAGTCCGGTTACAGCACGGACTGAAGCCTGAGTTCATTTATGTTGTTAGTTATACGTCAATCAGGAGACAGAGGGACGTTTTATAGGCGTGTCTTCCCATCCTGCTCATCAAATATTACCACATGATGTAAAGTTACAAACCATGACACAGGCAACTAAAGACTTGTGAAGCTGCTCTTCTTGATGTTGTTCACATTTTGTACTCCATGTTTTCATTTTTTTGGAGGATGAACAAATTTAAGGAGAACAAGACAACAGTTTGGTGGAATTATTTCCTGATGCTCTTCATTTTAATCAGAGTTGTAAAGTAACTAGGTATAAATACTTTGTTACTGTACTTAAATAGAATTTTTGGGTATCTGTACTTTATTTGAGTAATAATTTTTCATCCTGCTTTTTACTTCTATTCCTTACATTTTTTTTAAAAATATCAATAAGTAAAAAGTTGTTTCTTTTATTTCACTTTTGCTTGTTTTAATTCCAGCTTGTTATTGTAAAAAATAAATACTATCCATATAAACTGTGCCTCCTAGACAGAGTGAATTTAATTGTGGTTGAATGAGAAGTATAAATATATAAAACTCTGATACTGTATTAGTTTGTACACAAACAAATCATGTCACACTCCAGCAGGACAAAATCATTAAAATAAAAGGCCTGTACTTAAGAAGTATTTGTATTTCATGAATTATATTATTGCATTTGGCCGCAGCCCTCAGATAGATTTTAATTTTGGGGAAAAGGTTTGTGCAGCCATGATAAAAACTGAAACAGCTGGACTAGTGCATCCTAAATTTAATGTAAATTAATTATTTTAAAACAATATAGTCATTTCTGCATTTTTTGGGGGAGGTCACCTCCTAATTAAATGTCATTAAATCTAACTGCTCATTTTAAATCAATACTTTGACTTTTAATACTTAAGTACAAGAAATATCAGATATTTTAAGACTTTTACTCAAGTAATATTCCTAAAGAAGACTTTAACTTTTACCAAAGTAATTTTTTGGTAAGATACTTGTACTTTTACTCAAGTATCACTTTGTGGTACTTTTTACAACACTGATTTTAATGGGCTGAACAAGATATTTAAAAACTCTTAAACAAACAGGACATGCTTTATTGTCACATGTATAAAATTATCTCAAGATACCCAAGCTTGTTAAACTTACAGTAGTTTTTTTTTTGTTCTCAGATAATGATTATTGTGTACAAATATATGGTTTTTGTGTTTCACTAAGCTCACTCCTTGAGTACCACTGTCACAACACTATGTAACAGTATTGAGCTGATCAGCAACATGTTCAGATTGTCCTAATTTTTGATGAAGTGTCTCGGTTTTTTTAATTAAGATTTTGAAATAATTTCTGGCTTTTACAAGAAAGTTTTGTGTTCTAAGTCAAAAATTAAAAATATCAACAACTTATCTTGACAAAATAAGCTTCAGTATTTAAAAATAATGGGATAAATAATCTACTATCTTGAGTCCAAGTCACAAAATAAACCTTTTGTACACATAACAATCATTTCTTCTGTTTTAGCAGTGAAAACTGGTGAGGACTGAAGTGAACAAATCACTTTTTTGCATAATTCTTTCACCAAACATATCACATTAAAGTGATTAGCAGAGGTGTATAGGAATTATGGACATTTACTGCGTTACAGTACTTAAGTAATTTTGTGAGAATTTGTAATTTTACCAAGTATTTTTTAATCATTTGTTTTACTTTTATTTTGTTACATTCAAAACATAAAAATGAATATTTTTTTACTTACAAATTTAACACCTAATTACATATTACAAATTTAAATATGACCAGAACTCATCACGAAAGGAGTTGTTTGTGCACTCTAAAAAATGAAGTGTGGAATTGACCTAACCAAACTTAGATTGTGTACATGTTGACAGATTTATTCTGTCTGTCTGTGCTGATCTTTGATCCTATCACATTTAAAGTTTATCACCTCTCTGGTTGTTTTTATCTGCAGTACATCAGTTTTAGGTGCTAATCTCGATGCCTTTTGTTTTACAATCCCATTCACACTGTTCACTTTAGTGCTGTCCTTATTGATTTGCGTCTCTGCCTCTTTTATTCCAGCTTATGTGCTCCAGGTCAAAGTTGAGATGGAACTGGAGATCCAGCAGTGTGAGAAGACCAAGGCTGTTCGAGAGGAGCAGCTGGAGCGTCTCACTCAGATCTGTCAGGAGCAGGCTGTGAGTCCCAACACATCAACATTTAACATCAGAGACAGCTTTCAGAAACACTTCCAATAATAAAGTTCCACGAAGAAAGAGAATAAATTCTAACTTATTTGTGTTTATTCATAAACTGGCTGTTACATCAGTTCTGCATGATCGTTAAAATATTTTTATTATTATGCATCTGTAAGACTAAAGCTTAACAGTGACTTAGAAGAGATCTGAAATGGACTCATCAAAGCTGACTTGTATGAAAGTCCCTGTTCACAGAAAGTGTCACAGCAGGAGAGTCTTTAAAACAGGGAAGACAGATTCAGTTTCTCAAGGGGGAAAATTTAAATTGTCCTAACAGAGAGCCAGTCTAAATCAATATTTACTGAAAAACAAAAATAAATTGGCCTTGATTTTTAAGTTAATTGATCACATATAAATACGAATTACCTTTAAGACATTTTGAACAAACCAAATTCATGGATTAAAGACAAAATATGAAATGTTATGATACAGAATATTATTTTCTTGTGCCTTTGCTCTATCAGCAAAGTTTCATTTAGTTATTTATCACAACCTATTGAATCAGCTAAAAATATATCTGCGCTTACCAAACATGACGTTTGCATTTTACTTTAAATAAAAAGACAATGCAGGAAATGTAACCCTCAACATTTCATCAGACTGTCTGCAGACCCGCCGTCCTTTCATGGCTGCAGTCATCAGTTAGCGTACGATCGGTCCCATTTTATTGCTTATTTTGTATGAAAATGTAAAAACTAATTAAAAATTGATACTTTTATTACTTTGAAAATTTGTCTAACTACCATGAGAATTGTGCTGTGCTAACTGTTTTAAGCAAAATGAGAAAATGATAGGGTTGGTTTGTCATAGATTAGCAGCCAAAGTTATCCTATCTAACTTATCCTGGGCAGATAAAATCATAACGAGGGTCCTGCAGGCCTCGGGTTTGACAGGTGTGTGTTTTATAAAGGTAATGCTCTGACTGGGGCCTGAAGTTGTCTGAACAGCAAATGTGAAGCTATTTTTCCACCAGAAGAGGGCAGCAAGACCTCAAAAACAAGCATCGTCATGCCTCAGATCCACACAGACACAACACTGAATAAAAGGATATATAAATGTTTACTAAAGCAGGTCTGAACAGAGACTTCATTTTCAGAAATTTACGTTTTTTACCAACCTGACACATTAAGTAAAATAATCATACATTATTTATTTATTTATTTATTTTTTATTCACAGAAATTTCAAGCTGCCGTTCATGTTCTCAGTTTAGGTAGCATCTTGTTCCGTGGGACCATATTTGACCTGATGAGTCACTGTTTTTCATCGTTCCTCTGTACTCACCACCTCCAGTTTGAGATCAGGCAGCTGAGGGCACATCTGGCCCAGCAGGACCTGGACCTGGCAGCAGAGCGAGAAGCAGCCATGCAGATCCACCACGCCTGGGGGAACCAGAGCAAGAGCTTTCAGGTGGTCGAAGGTTTGACGCCCGGGGAGTCGGATGACGAGGGCGGTCAGCGAAACCCCAGGGAGCCTCACGCTAATGCAGGTATTTGTATGGTTTTAGAAGCTGTCACAGTGAGTGATGAGACATAGAAATCAAAAATGGAAAATTAGTTTTATTAAGAAAACTGTGTGCAATTTGTAGTTTGTGAGAAAACCAACTTGGCAAACCAGTAGAAATCCACAGCATAAGCATACGTAGGCCTTTATGTGAAACAAAACATAGGTAATGAGGTGACATCAGGTGAAGTGGGAGCTGCAGATGTGTACAGCTAATCTGGAGCAGAAAGCCCCGGAGCATCTCTGAGGCCAAACTCTTAGACCCTCCACGCTCACACACAACACCCATCTGACCGCAGGCGCTCTGGGATCAACAGGGAGAACAGAAAAGCTTTTAGGATCTGAGGAATCTTGGAGAAAACAAGGCCGCTCTCTGACACACGCTCCTCGGTCTTGCTGACCACCTTCTGGCGAGCCCAGTTCTGCCAAACCGGACCGCTTTGAGCTACAGAGTGCTCTGTGCATTGGGCCTTGTTTGGAGAAAGTGGGCTCCTGTCAACATCTGTTCCCTACCTGGAAACCACAACAGGGCATCAGGAGGATCCACAGCGGCCACAGAATTACCCCCAGGGCAAAGTGGGGAATCTGGCTCACAGAAACAAGTGAGGCTTTTTACAGAAACATGGTCATTGGGACGTGCACTTAGGCCACAGGGCTAAAGTCAAGTCAGATGAACTCTAATGTAGTCAAATGTATTTCTGCTCCTCAATGTTTCTGCTTCTTGACCTGAAGGGGGCCTTAAAGCTATCTGGAGCTCTTCAAAAGGGCAGTGGCCTTTAGAAAAACGATTGATACAATATTGTTGTAAAATGATGGATTTAAAGCAGGGGGGTCAAACTCAGTTACACAAAAGGGACAGAATTCAAAACTTGGACCAAGCAAAGGGACGGTTTCCATCAATATTTACTGAAAACATGTTTTACAACATATTTTTCTTATAGAAATATTTCTAAATTTTGTTTATTGTTGCATTTAGAACAGGGGTGTCAAACTCATTTTCACCGAGGGCCACATGAGTGTTATGGTGGCCCTCGAAGGGCCACTTGTAATGAACTTTGATGTTTCATGTTTAACTTTGATTAAACAGAGTTTTAACACGTCCTCTTTTAAACACTGATAAGAACTAAATGTATGACTGACTAAATCTGTAATAAATACAGAAATATTATTAAAAGTAAAACAAAAAAGTTTTATTCAGTGATGAGTTACTAGTGAGTAGCTGCATTATGGCAGCTTTAGTTTATGTTTGATGGTGACTTTAAAGCAGCTTATTTTCAGACATTAGTACTGTGCTATCCAACTAAAYTGCTCAGTTACTTCAAGCCAACAGCTCAGGGACAGGAATTTTTAATTAATTTTTATTTCATTAATTTTGTTAAATAAGTTTGTTGCATTTAACCATAAATTTAAAGTTTACCATTGATATAAGAAACAAATTTTATGTTAAGTAAAAAAGAAAAAAAAATCTTTTTTTTGGGAGGGGACCCCCCACCCGGCGGCCCACACGGGAGTCACCCGTGCCTTGTGTTTGACACATGTGATTTAGAACATACCAACAAATTAAGAAAAAAGACTCACTTTAGAAAGACATCATTAGAATTCATTACTTTATTATATATTAACTTTTTCATTTCTTAGAGATCAATTTTATTACAATTCAGCATATCAGTTAAAAAAAACTTCACGAAAAATCAAATTATTTGACATTAAATTAAGGAGAGAATACAGCAAAAGTGAATTATAGCCGATTCTCTGTTGCTCTTTTCACTCCAAAATCAAAAATTAATGACAATTTCAAACTTCCTTTTCTTGACTAGAAATTTGTCCACCTGTCATCAGAAGAAAGCACTAAATACAGCGATAACACGAGAAACCACAAAACTATTTCACATTTAACGTAAAATAGTTTGGGCTGAATAAAATGATAATCAGGGCCAGATTTGGCCCGCGGGCCTTGAGTCTGACAATTCAGAAAAAAACATTACTGTAAATCAAGCGAACTAAACTGCTTTCAGTGTGTTAAGAGCACACAGGGCTTTAAAGGAGTAGCTCCTAAAGTGGTGTTTGCAGAGATGTTACTGATAGTCAATATCTAACTTGCAGTAGAAAGCACATGAAAACACAATAGTTTATACAAACAGTTCTATAATCCTGTACTCTGCTGGAAGTTTTGCATCTGATGGGTGATTATAGCAAACATTGTGTTGACTGCTACCAGTAACAGTAAAAGAAACTCGTGCTTCAGAATAGATCGTATTAGATATAAATAGGTGAAGAACTGTGGTTCAAGTGAGCACTGTCGAATGGATTTTTACACTACGGTCCTCTAATTGCTCTGTGTGGTTATCCTTAAAATCTTCTGTCCTGCAACACTAGTTTCACATGAAACATTACTGGTACCAGACTGCAGACCGACACACTCATCACTGAAGGTATCTTTCTTTCTGGCTGCAGGTTCTCCTCCTTCTTTTCACCTGTGGTGTTTCACTAACGCTTCAAACATTGAAATTACATTTTGGACGTGAACTAAGAGGACCTTTGCATGTCACCTCTTCTTTTTCACAGTCAGATGACAGCACGGTAACTCGAGTGTCACAGACAGAAAAGGAAAACCTTTTATGTGTGCTGGACAACCTATTCTTCTTTTTTTTTAAAGACTCATGTGTTATTAATTGTGAAGGGATTGTCTCAGTCTTGTTGCAGAGAGTGCAATGCTTCCTCTCAAGGGGTGGCTCTGGGATTAATATTTTAGACAGAAAAATAAATGAAACTATCCATCAGAGTCTGCTGCGTGTCCCGCGGGACGAGGGCTAGCACTCAGGGTACTTCTGGGTTCGCACTCAGCCGACGGACAGTGAGCTCGAGACCAATCAAGCGAGCAGAAGAGCGCAGCAGATCGCAGACATTTGCCATGCACACGGAGGCCGGCTCGACCGGAGGGATCCGCGCTTGAACAAAGAACTCCTGGTTTTTCTTATCCCTGCCACCACCACCACCACCACACACACACACACACACACACACACACACACACACTGTCCCAGTTTATTCCTAGCTATATAATGTGCAGCGTAGCAGCATGTGCATGATCCTGACCGCTTGCCTCCAAAGCATCTGTGGCCTGGGGCGCAAGTCCTCCCAGTCAATATTATGTTGTAAACATAAGATATATTTTTCACTGGAACCAGTTTGTGCTGTGATTACTGAAATAGACCCACAGTACTGATGGCATCTGTGACATTCACAATAAAGTCGGGGGTGTTTGTTTGTGTTTGGAATAGTTCACAAACAATTTATGCTTTATTTTCCAACACAGAGGAAACTATAAAAATGTGTTCAGGAAAACTTATAAATAAATATTCTTTACATTTTAGTAGTTTATTACAACAGTTGGATTATGTACATATTCATTTGAAATCCATATTTTTTCATAATGTCTTAGTTTCTGTGAAAATAATAGTAAAATATGTACATTCACAGATGATGCACTTTTTATCCGAAGCAATAACCACAGTGGTTCCCAAACTATTTCTATTGGACCCCAGTTTGGTTTATAAGAAAAAAATCTCCCCCCAATCCGGGCTCCCACATTTCCAACCAAACACAAAGGTATTTTGTTTTTAAAGTTTATTGCAGTTTATTTCACATCTCCAACTTTTTTTGAGCAATTGAACTAATAAAAGTAAATTATAATAACATGCAATTTGGAATAAAATAATCTACAACCTTTTTATGCAACAAATCACCTTTATAACATAAATATTTAAAGTAGTGATTTATAAAAACATGACGATTAAAAAAGACACTTTTATCACTTTTTTGTGTTTATGTGGGTACGCCATTAAAAACATGTGCGTTATGCCTAGCATTGTCCAAGCATTCCCTTTGGGAGCCATTGAATTAACACTTAAACACTTCAACTAATGTCATTCATATTCATTATATATTTCTTTATATTTTTTTTTATTCAGATCCAGTTGTACGTGATGACATGAACAATTACATCAGCCAGTATTACAGTGAAGTCAGCAGTGGTAAGTCACTATTTACACCATTCTACCCAACAAAGGATTAAAAACTCCTGTTCAGATTTAGTTTTAGTGGTTTACTGGTCATGAGTCAAACACATAAATCCCACAAAACACTTCTTCTTGTTTTACCACTACTACAGAGGGGGGAAAATACCTGGTTACATATTTAAAAGTAAAATGGGCAAAAGCCTTGAATCAGGGCTATTCAACTGGCGGCCCGCAGGCCATAGCCGGCCCGTGAGTGACCAAACTTCGGCCCACCAATTGGTTCATTCATCTCTTAATCCCAAACCCCCGGTTTTCTACTTTAGTTACTCTAAGTTCTTTTAGTTAAACGTAGACATGTTTGATATCTACAGAAACGTTAAAATCTTGGCTAGAAGCTGGTGAAAAACATTTCTATAAACACTCAAGACAGTTAAAACTACAAGCAGATGAAGATAAAATGATGAAAGTGAAAATAAAATTGGTTTAAAAATTTGGCAAGAGATGCCAAAATATTATATGTGTCAAATGGGAGGCAGAATGTGTTCTTTTTGTATTTGATAATGTTTAATTATCACTACTTTTAGAGGGTTCTGTATGTAGTTTTCATGATTAAATGCAGCAAAATAAACTAATTCAATGGTAACAGATCTTTATAATACTTGGTTTATTTACATAATAACTTTAATTGCTGGATGTTCGGCCCCTCAGCTGTTGACCGGCAGTAACTGTGGCCCCCGGAGCAGTTTAATTGAAAAGTCCTGCCTTAAACCATCACTAATAACCGTGTTTAAAGTGTTTACAGTTAAAATATAAAGTGCTGAAATTTGTTTTCATTTTTTTTTCCTAAATGGGAATGTTTTAAGATGCTGGAGCATCAGGCCTTGGCGCACGGGTCATCACCACGGCAGCCATCGACGTCCACCTCCCCAGCAGCACAAACCCCATCCAGTCGAACCCACTGCTCGCCATGGAGCGGGTGGGCAGTGCCGTGAGCGACGCCTCCACTAGCATGTCGCGGTCCAGCGGCAGCCTGACGCCCCGCCCCCACAGCCTGAGCAGCCACACCCCGGGTTCATCCATGACAGACTGCAGCAGCAGCGCAGCTCAGGACCTGAGTCTCAGCTACAGCTCCCACCACTGCTGCCCCCCTTCCTTCTCAGGCCAGGACCCCTGCAGGGACCCCAGCGTGGTGGTGCAGGAGCTGCTCTCCTCGCTCTCCGAGGACTCGTGTCTGGCTCGAAAGGGCCTGGCGGTGGACCCTGTCAACCTCAAGCTTCCCAGTCCTACTGGCTCAGAGAACGCCAGCCCCGAGCTGGACAATCGAATCAACATTTTTAATCGCAGGAACCAGGAGGAGAGGCGGGGCCGAGGCAGAGGCTGTGTTCTGCTGCAGACGAAGCCACTGATCCACCTGCAGGGCAGCTCCACCGAGCCGACTCTGGAGGAGAAGTACCGGCTGCTCGGCCCGGCCGACTCGCCTCTGGGACACATGCCTGACACATAAGCTACATTTACACAGAAACAGAAGCTTTTATTCTCGTTTTTACAGCCATCCTGTTTGGCTTACTTCTGATCTCTAGTGACAGGTCAAACCTCAAGAGAGGTGCAGACATGAGGTTTGAAAATGGGATTTTTCTGTCGCTGTGTAAATCCAATCTTAGCTGGTTCAGAACAAGCTTGAGCTGCAGCTTCCAGCTAACACTGTTGTTCCACGACTTGTTCAGAGGTCTATAGTAGAAATCACAAAAGGAATTCGTAGGCAGGGCCCTTTGCCAAAAAGTTCAAACCTCTTGTTTTCCTCCAAATAGATGTCTGAAATCAAAGCTACCCAGATATAGCACAAAACAAAAACTGGAAGCTCCCGGTTTGCAGGAAGCTTGACGTGTCTTTGGACTTGATCTTCATCAGGAGTTCTACCTTAGAAGAGGTCAGACATGCACTGATTTTCACAAGAATTAAAACCAGCAAAGGGCCGTTTAAGCCTATACTGAACAAAAACACAAATGCTGAAGAAATTTCAAACGGTTTAAAAAAAGTGTTTTCTTTTTGAACTTTTCTGCATATGCTTTATCTTTATTTGTACTTTAAATGTTGAACATGCTGTTCAAAATGCCACAGGGTACAAAAAAAAAACAGGACAAACTATTTAAACAGCCAATTTTTTTACCTTTGCTATTCTGCTGTGTGTTTATTTGTTCTGAAACTACAAACTATGTTTATAAACTTGATAAATAGCATTTTCTTTTTGTTTGTTTTGTTTTCACTAAATATCAGGAAGGGTGTATTTGTGCAGATGAATTTAAAAAAAAAGTTAACTGAGTGGTGTCTTCACATCAAAGTAGGGCGGAGTGCTCGTAGCATGAACCTTTAAAAGATCTGTGCCATAAATGGTGAGCAAGTTCTTTGCACTTTAATGTTTACAGACACTTTTGTAAACTTGATATGGAAGAAGTTGTTGCCAAATGCAGGTGTTGTTATTTGAAATAAAAGAGCAAAAATAAAAGTATTTCTCCTTATGACTCTGCCCTAAAATTCACTGACTCGTGTTCAGAGGAAACTGGTCAAACCATTGTTGAACCGTTTAAAAAGGCGTCACACATTGTTTCATCAGCACCACCGTCTCTGCATACGGTTGTGAAAATGTTGAATTATTTAAGGTTATTAGCAGTAGACCTGTCACAACAACTTTTAATTGCTGAAGTCACAGGATAAGTCACCCCGCCCCTCATTATCATCTTATATCATTAATTCAGAGGATAAACTGCTGTACCATTTTGTTGCCTGTCAAATGTTTACAACTATCCAGAGATTGTTTTAATTGTTAATAACAATCACAAATACAGTCAGATTAGATCTGCAATACTGGATAAGAAAAACTTCAATTTGTGTTTGGCCAATAATATCTTTGTAGTAACAAAGCATCTTGGTAATTAATCTTATCCCATTGAAAAATCTGTTAATTCTCTTTTAAATGGTGCCACATTTGTAAGGAACATGCATTTGTGGGATGAGCAGTGTAGTCTGTGGGTTGCGCACATGAAAAAATTGCAAAATCTTCTCTGCCAAACAGCTTATTTTTCTGTTACTATTGACTCTTGTTTTGAGCTTCTGGTACCCCCGGGTGCTGTCAGTCACAATATTTTTTACTAATAAGCATTGTTACAACAAAAAAACAACTGACCAAACACAAATCTCCTTGCTTTTTGTGCTAAGCATGCAGTATATTAAAAAAAATGCTCATTATCAATATGAGTCTTCACATTAAACAGTTTCCTCTTGGTAAACTCATACACATGCCTTACTTAGAACACAGCTGTCTGCTTTGGTGTTATTAACAGCGAACACATGGAGCAGTGATCCTCACCGATGCCAGTCACAATGTGGGGGGACACAAGGTTTCTGTGAAGAGTCCAGGTCTGTGTTTGGATTGCATAAGCAGTTGTCAAGAGGGTTGTGTAAATTGGTACAAGTTACGACAATCTTTCTTTAGTGTAGTGTGTGTTGAGCATCTGTGTATGTGTGTGTGTGTTTGTGTGTGTGTGGGGGGTGTTTCTGGTGACATTTGGGGGCAATGTTAAGACAAAAATCCTACATTTGGGGACAACTGGTGCATTTGAGGACCTAAGTTGAGTCCCCATTTGGTTTAAATGCCATTGGTGGGTTGGGGGTTGGGTTTAGGACCAAGGTGTGAATTGAGTTTAGGTTAGTTTTAGGGTCAGGAAGGTACCTGTGAGGTTAGCCTTAGGGTTTGTGGTCAGGGTTAGGCTGTAACGGAAATCAATAGAATGTCCCCAAATGTATAGCTGGGCAAACCTGTGTGTGTTTGTGTGCAGGTCCCTTCATGTATCCATTGGTTCCAATCCAGGGTCACTTTGACATTAGAATGCCTCCCATGTTAGCATGACATGGCCTCATGCAAACCCACAATGTGAGCCCTGTTAAACTTTAATAAGCAGTGTAATGCTCCCAAAAAGAGAGACAAAATAATATATAAGAAATATAATTTAAAAAGTAATAACTCCGAAAGATTTGATTACAAAATGGTTCTAAAAGCTAGAGCCAAACTTTTTACAACTGAAACACCTGTTTGTAACATTAATAAGTTGTACGTTGTAGAGAATCTTTAGTCAAACAAGCTTTTTGCAAAACACCAAAACTACTTCTTTCAACTTTTCCCTCTCCAAATGGTAAATAAATGGTAAATGGCTTGAACCTACTTAGCGCCTTATCAAGTCCAATTGGACCCCAAGGCACTTTACACTTCAGACATTCACCCATGCAAACACACATTCACACACTGATCTTCAAGGGTCTCCAAGGGTTACCACAGTGGATCATCCACCTCCATCTTTCTCTGTCCTCACTACAACTATGTCCTCTCTAACTGCATCCATATGTCTCCTCTTTGTCTTTTTCTTGCAGCTGCATCTCCAACATCCCTCTACTAATATATCCACTGTCCCTCTGTTGGACATGTCCAAACCATTCCAGTCTGAGCTCTCTAACTTTATCTTCCAGTCGTTAAACCTGTGTTGTACCTCTGATGATCTCATTCCAGATGAAACCCCCGAAACATATAATTGGTTGCCTTCAGGCCCAGGCCTCCCTTGAAAAAGAAATCTGTGATCTCAACAGGACTTGACTGGTTAAATAACAGTAAATAAATAAATCCTGTCCATGCTGGGCCCTCTCAAGGAGAAGCTCAACATCTTCAGCTCTGACACCTCCAGTTCAGTTTCCTGTGTTTTTGTGAAGAACTGTCTCCAAACCATACAACACAGCTGATCTCCTCTCTTGTAAACCTTACCTTTGACCTTTGTTACTACCGTTTTGTCACAATGGGTTTTTTTTTTTTGAAAAATTTTTTTTCCGTCCTGCCTGGACTCTCTTCTTCGCCTCTTTATCACCCTCCCTGTGCTCCTGGACACTCAACTTGAAGTCCTGCACCTTTGGGACCTCTGTTCCTTATAGCCTCACTGTTCCACCTGCCTCCCTCTCATTCAGACACAACCCTAAATCACACAAAAAATAAATAAATATAAAATAAAATAAAACTAGATACCGCATAATAAAAACATAATGACCCCTGCACGCAGAAATGCACCAGAACTCAGAAGTCTTTATTCCTAATAAATGTCATGCTACTAGGTGCCTCCCAAAATTATAGTGGTTTGGATGGGGGTCTTTTTTGGGGCGGGGGGCATTGGTTGACCTGATGGATAGCCCCTCATCAGAGCTAAACAACAAAAGAAATCAGAAGCTCCTATATTTAATGGTTTTTGAGAAATAACCATTTTTGTAAGTCCAGGCACCCCTTTTTCAGAGAAATTGGGGGTCCATGGGGGTGGGGGGCACTGATTGTGGGCCTGACGGATAGAGCTTCATCAGAGCTAAACAACCCAAAAAATCTGAAGCTTCTATGTTGAACAGTTTCTGAGTTATAAGCATTTTTGCATGTCCTGACACCCCCTCTTTGAAAGGAGCCCCCTCCTCAAATATGGGGTCTATTGTAAAACCGTTGGCTGGTGCAGTGTAGGTCAGAGTCCTGTCAAATGTCATGTTGATTGGTGCAGCCGTTTTTGTGCTACGGTTGACCAAAAATCTCCGGAGGAAAAAAAAGAATGAAAACAAAATGACTCCTGCTTACACTTCGCGTGCGGGGGTCATAATAAAATAAAATAAAATAAAATAAAATA
>NW_013953620.1:67051-68853 GCF_001266775.1 Austrofundulus limnaeus
GTGTGTGTGTGTGTGTGTGTGTGTGTGTGTGTGTGTGTGTATAGAACTACAGTGAAAAGTACTATGTGTTTTGACATTTTAAAATATTGCATTTACATTATTTTGTCCCTTTTTTTCTCTTAAACATATGGAGTTCTTTGATTTTCTCAACATTGTTTCAGTCTCATTGATTTTTATATCAAAGTTGCAACAACACACTGTACCGCTTCTTCGTTTTTGCGTGGAGATTTGGATCAAGGATGAGTCTTTGGTAAACTCAAAAACAACTTTTATTCAGTAGCTGCTGTAGGCCGTACAGAGAGCAACCCCAAAAAGAAAGAACTCTTTCTCTCTCTCCTCATTTTTTCACTCGTCTCCATTCTCCTCCTCCCTGTCGTAAACTGTTGTGAACATCTAACTACCAAGCTGTTGTATGAAATGTACAACTCTAGAAATGATACTGGAACAATCTAACTACTGAACATGCTACAATACTTTGGTTCTCTCCTCTCTCTGTGGTGAATCAATTTTGGGTGGTTCTCTGAGCAGAGAAGCAAAGCACGTGTGTAGTAAATCACTCAACTCAATATTATTTTGTTAGAATAATTAATATTTCCCTTTATATACTTATGTTTGTGAGAAAAAATAAGAAGCTATGTTTGCCTTTTGTATTCTGAGCCCTTTAGTCATGGATAACAGTTTCCCTGGTCAGTCATGGGTAGGGTGTGTACCACTTATTACCTGTCCACTCTGCGGCCGTGCTGTTTACTCAGCTGGAAGACCTCTGTCTCCAGTGGAAGGGCAAAAGAAGGAGGTCACTAAATATTTCATTTCCCAAGTAAAACACACTTCCCTCCATCAGTCTAAAGAGAGAGAGAGAGAGAGAGAGATCCAGAGAAACAGATCACAGTGACAAACGTGCAATCAGCCTGATTAACTCCCTATTAGTTGTCCCAGAGATCCACTGAAGGAAATGATGACAAGAGCAACAAAAGAAAGCTTGTTTATGTGTCTTGTAGTCACAGTTAAGCATGTGATGTAAGGTAGAGGCCTCCATGAACTTTTACCTTCTGGAAGTTTGAGATTTGATGCTGAATTATATCAACTTTTAACACTTGATTTCTACTTTGTGTGTTTTATTTCAGTCGTACAGTTTTCATTTATCACACCAAACAAGTATAAAAATAACTGACCCTGTTTTATCCTTGAATGTAGCACAGATTCTTTTGGAGTTATCTAATTTGAGCTTCTCTGAAAACTTTTTTTCTTTTTTTTTCCTGCTTGCCTCTTTATTTTTCTTGAATTGTTTTGTTTCCAGCAGATGGTGCTGCAGCCTCTTCTCTCTGCGTCTACACTCTGTTCACTCTGCCGGCCCTCCACAAACATGGAAAGTACTTTTATATTACAAGGGGAATAGGAGCGAACCAAACTAAGTTCCTGCGTTGAGGTTAAGGTTTGTTTGAATTGTGATCTTTTCCTGGTTTTATTGTTAACAAAAAAAAAAAAAAAACAGGACAAACTAAATATTTATTGGATGAGTCGAGTGTGTTTGACAAATGCCATTATTTCTGCTTTGATGCTTTTTCTTTCTTTCTTTCTCTCTTGTTCCCTCTTTTTTAACTCCTTGTTGTGAAGGATTGGACAATGTGCTTGTTTCCTGTTGGCTCTGACAGATGCAGGCAGTGAACAGCGGGCCGTATGGATGTTGGGAGGCAATATGGATGTAGGTAAGAGTTTAAACATCATTTTTTTTATAAATAACCTGAAAAGGAAGAGAGTGAAAAGAAACATTGACTATGAAAGTATCTGCTTTAATATTATTA
>NW_013953621.1:0-1044 GCF_001266775.1 Austrofundulus limnaeus
TCTTTATATAATAACATTGACCTAAAAATGGATTTCATTCCAACAGAAAAATTATCTGAAACTGAGTTTTTATGTATGAAAGATAAATGTTGTAGATTATTCAATAATCATTAATATTAAAGTGATGAGTTATGAAGTATTCTTAACCACAAAACAAGATTGTTTTGCTCGTTTTCGTCCGAGGACCATTACAGACTGTGATGTAAAATCAATGAAGCCATCAATTTGCTCACAGAAGAAATACGATCTGGTCAGAAAGGCTTTCACTAAATATCCATCATCCAGTCACGCTTGATAAAAATAACCTTTCTTCATTACAGGAAGYGAAGCTCGTCGCCTTTGAAGACAGTGGAAAAAGAGCAATACGAAGAGGAGATCAAGCAAGATAAAGCCCGCTGAAACAGAAGTGAGAAAACCAGAGCGATCCATCAAAAACACAACAGAGAGAGACAGAGGAACACTTTCAAACCCTCAGCAACCATTTCTGTTCATCATGTTAACTAAGAGGTGAACATCTCTGCTTCTGTTCGTTACTCATCAACACCCTCTCACTTCGATATTCTGACGGGATTTTCACGGCCCATTAGTGGGACGGAGGAAACGACGGAGGAAGAGAAGGGTGAATGAAGGGGGGGGGGGCAGACAAGTCAGACGTAAAGAAAATGGAGGGATGAGCCGAAACGAGAAAAAACAAGAGGCTGAGATGTGTTGTGTTAAATAACTGGAGGCTTTCAATCTACAACAAAAATAAAGAGGTTAAAGGGTTTTAATTTCTTTAAAGGGATCCCCAGTTATAACATTAGACTTTATGTGATAAAGATATATTTTAACTGTAAAATAAAGACTGTAAAAATACTGTAGGATGTTTAGTTTTGTAAATTTTAAAAAATATATTTTAACACGGACAGAGCCGTGTTAAAATATGAGCTAATACATATAAAGGCAATACAGCGTCAGCGCTAGCGCTGACGCTGTATTGCCTTTATATGTATTAGCTCGGAGCTAACGCGACAAACAAGCTAACCTGTTGTCCTCCATCCATAT
>NW_013953621.1:1829-3358 GCF_001266775.1 Austrofundulus limnaeus
GTATTTTTACAGTCTTTATTTTACAGTTAAAACAAATATTTATCAAATAAAGTCTAATGTTACAACTAATCATGGATCCCTTTAAAACCTTTACATATCTGAAGCCTGTTTTAAATTAACCACGTCCAAAATTAACCAGAACGTAAAGTCTTTGTGTTCAGATTTTATGTCAACACATCTGTTGACTGAAAGCAAAAGCAAATTAAAAACAAATCACAAAAAATTTTTTAAAAAAATTTAGCTGAGTCAGCTGTAACTTAAAGAAAGAGAAACACTCCTGACCCAGACTCTGGAGCAGACTCATTGATTAATTTTTTCAAAGAGTCATTTAAAAATGGATTAGATCATAAATCACTTTAATCATCCTCTGATGAAATGGGTGGATGATTTTTTTTATTATTATTTTGGCAGGCAGAGTGGAGGAGGGACACATTTGGCTGGAAAAACTGCATTATCAGCAGGTTTTTACCCCATCTTTGCATCCCTAAAAACCTMAGAAAGCAGCTTTAATTTGTCACAAAACAACCAAAGTTTTAGATTATATTTGTACACAATACTTTGTCTTTTATACAATAAGTATAAAAATTTATGCAAAATGTCTTTTTTTTCACAGCCTATCTGCCTACTCTCTGATATTTGCTCCCAGCTGTCAGTTATTCCGTTGGGTATTTTCACCTCCATACGACCCAATAACCAAACTTACAAAGATCTCAACCACATTGGTGGTTAAAAAAAGCAGATATTTTACAAAACACTGGAGCATTTGTCAATGGACAATCACTGTCACKGTTCTTCCAAAGCTCATGTTTTCCCATTCTTACGCAACATATCTTCACCTTCCTTGGTGTGAAATAACTACAGATGATATTTTCTTTCTCACCTCATCATCCTCATGAATCATTGTTGTTGTGGTTGAGTCAATGAAACACATTCATTTCCTTTCAGAGTGTTGGGTATTAAAATTGGGGCACATCACCGATGCCACGGTTTATTTTCAGTTGCTAATATGAGGAGGGTTTCCTCCAAAAGTAAACATCAGAAAGTTTTGGACTGAGACGGGGAGGGAAGGCATGACGTCTATGTTTGCGTGGGAAAATGTCCCTGTCCTTCACCACCACAACGGCAAGAAACATCGGTATTAAGTGAAGAGTTTCATTAGTTCCATTACATCTCCCCCATCTGATCATTAAATCACCAATTAAATGATCAATAAAACAAAACACTCTTTAATGTATAATTATTTTAAAAAACATGTCAACATAAACCTAAGTATATGTACTTTTCTGAAATCCCAACCACAGTTATTCAATTTTTCATTCCTTCCACAGTAATTACTAACCCCAAAACATAGTTATCACACAAAAGTCTTTGGATCAACTTGAACACAAACAGGATTGTCTGTTTTGTTGTGTGGAAGGGTCAGAGGTGGTGGTGTGGCTCTGCAGTTTTTTGCAGAGACTGGTTTAGTTCCTGGGGCTGGAAGAGGAGAGTTAGCTGGATTTGGGTGTGGTGTTAGTTTGATATTAATC
>NW_013953621.1:4329-5936 GCF_001266775.1 Austrofundulus limnaeus
TTCTGAAGCTGAATTAAAGCAGTAGGCTAACTCACTAATGGTGAACATGTGAGTTTGTTAATAAACTGGCAGGCACAGCAGTGATAAATGACTTTTGCGGGGAACGCAAATGGTATTGCCAGATAACGCAATAGTTTTGCGTGGGAATGCAAAAAGAAAGAAAATCCCTCATGTCCCCTCGCGGGCTCAGTATGAAGGAAAACAGATGAGAAARTAAAAAATCCACCTACTTTATGTTATTCTTTCTCTCCATTGTACCAGTTCAATCTAAGCCGAAACACACCCATATACAACACTCGCACTCAAGACATGTCATTGTACGTCCTCCCTTGTTGGCTAAAACCCGTGGCCTTGAGCTGATCCTCAGGGGGCGTGTCCATGCGTCCGTCAATCATTCTATACCACTAACAGGGCTGTGAAAATTAAGTCTTTGGAAAAATGCTGGGATTTTTCTCAACTGTTTTTTCACAAGTTTGTTGTAAATTTCACAAAATGTGATACAATAGATATAATTTGTGTTTAGTACGTATTTTAACCTTTTTAATCGTAAACACCAAGGAGGGCTTACCCATACTAGCCCACTTCTTTTAACAATTTGCAGTTGTGCAGTTTTGGTCAGTACACACTTATACTTTTATGGATGCTTAAAGCAGCTCTATATTAGCCTCTTTGATAGCCACCCCAATAATGATGGTTTCATCTTCTGGAGTATTATTAATACCATCTACAAGTGATGTTTGCCAAATCACTGGCCCTGTTCCAAACTCCTTATCTTAACCTCTGACTCCCAACCTCAACGCTAGCCTTACCCTAAGACCCCTTTCTACAGCCGTAGTTTTAACTTGTTAGATGGGTATCCAATGGCATGTGTGAGTGCCAAATGTCACACTGCAAGTACACGGTGGTAAACGATTAACAGGTACCCCTCAAAGCAACTCCAATCTCTGAAATGTTATAAACCGAGTCCTTTGCTATTTTATAAACAATGGCATTGCCATCAGTTGGACAATAAATCTAGTCTAAATTAAACTCTTTCCTAAAAGTGTTCCTTCAGAGAAATCCACCTTGTTAGGACCCATCAAGGGGCACCAGTGGGTTGGCACTAAATTTAACTTTTCTTGTTTGACTGTTGTATGCAAGATGTCAAAAGTTAATCTAAATATATGCACATTTATACATTTCTCTGATCAATTTTACTAAAAGCTACTTCAACAGCCGGTCGAAGACAGGATGTGTAGATTAAAGTTCAGATTATAATCTTGTGGARACGTCTCGCTTCAGGACAGAAATCAGAAGGACCAGATTGTGGCTACAATGTAGCTTACCATCACCAGTGTGTGAATGGGTGAATGTCTGTAAGTGTAAAGTGCTTTGGGGTCCGGAGGCAGTGGCGCCTGCAGAAAACATTTCAGGGGGGCCACTGAAAAATCAGGGGAGGCACGCCAAAATTAATATCTATAACAGAAAATTTACGGTGTGTTTGTAAAAATGACAAACTGAAAACTATTGCCAACAGATGTTCAATTTGTATTTTCACAGATAATATCACAGATTTTATGACATTCAGAGACAAAAACAACAGTAAGTATTTGTAATGTTGGGGGGAC
>NW_013953621.1:6913-8310 GCF_001266775.1 Austrofundulus limnaeus
CCCCCCTGCCATCAGTGCTGACCTCTTCCTCTCATCACATCATCTGGAACCACTCACTGTACAGATGTGGGCCAGTATCCAGTGACTCATCCTCACATACAGTTCATACGCCCGCAGCAGTTCTCATTAAATGTTCAGCCTGTTGAATCACAGATAATTTGACCTACAAACAGTAAACACAACGCTGAGCTTCAAACAGAATCAAACGGTTGGTAAACATTAACAGATCAATGATTATTTAATGAAACTGAGGTAAACGGAGGACCCAAGGTCTCAAAAGGAGACACTTGTACAACCGTAAATCCAACAGGAAGTCAGGAAGTTTTTGTTTAATATAAAACCTACGGTAACTGAAAACCACTTCCTGAGGGAGTTAGAGACTAATAATTAGCAGGTAAAACCAGGTGAGAGAGAAGCAGGTGAAACACTGAACAAAACAAAGGCAATGAAAAAATAAAGATCTTAAAAAACAATAGCATGTAAGCTCAAGATATGAAAACTTGTCAAATACCGTAATGCACAAATCTATGGAAAGCTGAGCATTATTTGTTATTAACTTTATCGTTTCGTGTTTCACTTCGACTGTAGCGACACATGAGCACCACTAACAAACAATAACTGAGCTCTACATGTTATTTCCTGCACAGGAACAGTGTTTCAACATGTCCCTTCATAAACACTAAAACCTCCTGACTAAGAGACAAAAAATAACAGAAATACAATTAAAAGTAAAAGTTTTACTCACTTKTGTTGTGGTGAGTATAGCTGCATTTTTTAATTCTGAACTTTCCCACTTTCTAACACGGAATTCCCACTGAAGGGACGTTCCAATTTAAATTTACTACTTGTAAGTGGTAAATTCCCACTTCCCAGTACACATACTCTAAATTGTCTCCAGGTGTGAGTGAGAGAGTGAATGGTTGTTTGTCTTGTTTGTCTCTTTGTGTGTCCCTGTGATGGRCKGAGACCTGTCCAGGTTAACCCCGCCCCTCACACTGTGACTGCTGGATATGGRCACCAGTGACCCTGAAAGGAAGAACTGGTAGATAATGGATGGATGCCAGATCTTTGTGCAGCCCCACCTAAAGATCATTTCACAGGTAAACTAATCAACATGCATTATGGGAGATGTAGTTTATGGTCAGTGCTGGCTTTAAGCAGCTTCTGCTGATTTTAAAACAATATATTTTTGAAGCCCTCAAATGCAGTGGTGGGCCGGCCACATTTGGCTTGCGGGCCTTGAGTTTGACACGTGTGCGGGCAAATCTTTCAATTCAATTTCAATCCAATTAAAATAAATGTATTCATTTCATTAAACAAATAACTATTGAAAGGGTTTTTCTTTATTACATTTCATTAAAGTTCATTGTGTGTGTATCAAATAAAGTTTTGAGTAC
>NW_013953621.1:9602-11838 GCF_001266775.1 Austrofundulus limnaeus
TCTTCTGCCTTTCATTTTATTTGATTTAATTTGATTTAATGTGTGTTACAAATGAAATGAATAAACTACTACTAAAAAAAGTTGGGTCTCGCTGCCCCCCAGGGACCACCTTTTGACCACGCCTCTTTTCCATTGTGACCATCAAAATTAGGGGTACAGAAAACTTAAATACCAATAATTTTGCTGTAAACAAACCGATTTTTATAAACATCAACAGATTYATATTGATTAGCTCTTTGATTTAAGTGACATTTCATTAAACAAATATGGAAACAATGATGTCATCAGAGGGTAAAAAACTCACAACCCCAACAGAAGATGAAATGTTTCATCTTTTGTCTGAGTTTAACACACAGATCCTGAACCACGGGTCTGCAACCTGCGGCTCTCGGGCCTCATGTGGCTCTTTTGTCCCTCTGCAGTGTCTCTTTGAAACTGTGACCAAACACAACAGAACTTTGTTTTTATACCAACAACAGAAATCAATTTGTATACAATTATGTGATCAATACTACTAATACAAAAAGTAAAACTTGTTAGCTAAAGCTAGCATGTTGTTTAAATCTCTCTCTCTCTCAGAATAAAACCTGAACAGTTCAGTTGTACTAGTTTTTATAAAATTTGGTATAAACTATATACGGTATTTTTCTTGTTTACATAAATATGGTTGTTTTCTTTGTCCTGATGTGCATTATAATAATAATAAATAATATAATAATAACAATTATCTTTTAGTTTTATAATGTCACCTCTACTGACCGTAAAGGTTCCCAAAAAGGCCTCAAAAAGGCCCACGGACCACCAGTTGATAATCACAGTTGCGGCTCTGGACACATATTTTTTAGTGAGACAAGAAGCAGAAATGGTTCTGTTGATTGTACAGGATGCAGACCCCTGTCCTAAATGTTCAWCTTATCTTTTTCATGCACTGAAGGATCCACTTATTCAGAAAAAAGTCTGTCAACACAATAAAGGTTGTTGGTACAACTCCACAGGGACCAGTTTTTGACCACAGCCCTGCTCATTCAGAATTTCCAGGAAGTCAAACATGTAGATTCACCATGTCAGAATAAAATGTCATAAATCTGGTGTTAAATGATAGAAATTGACATCTAGATGTGCTTTTGTTGATTATTTATGCAACAGATCATGTTACCAGCCTGGAGTTAAAGTAACACATTGGTGAACATTCAGAAACAAATGTTTGTTAAAACTTAAAGACTTTCACAGAGTTATTCTTTGATTAGCTTGAACTTTCATTTTTCTTTAAAACTGGTTGATGTAAAATTTGAGAAATTAATGTATCCTGTTACCCTGTGATGTTTTTTCTTCACAAAGATGGCTCCCTTTACTCCTCTCTAAACCAGCGTTCCTCACATCTTCATCCCTGAAAGAGTGACSGCTGGCCTGTAGATGGTCATGGTTKGTCATTTTTCACCTTGGCTTTCCTAGTGTGTCTCAGCCCAGCTGCCCCACGTTACCTGGATGATCACCTTTGTGTTTCTCCCCAGGTGTTTCCTGTTTGTCATTAAGCCCTGTCCTGTCTCAGTCTTATTGTCAATAAGGAGGAAACTGGGAAAATAAGGAAAGCATTGTTTTTATTTTTACACAATACAAAACTAAAAGATAGGATTTAGGTGGAACTATGAGGTTACACATTCATGCACAGTAGGTGGCGGTCTGCACCTGAAAGTTGTTTGCAATCCGCCGTTAATTTGAAAGAAGAAGAAGAAGTGTTATTGTCGGTTCATAGTGAACCTGTAAATTGCTGCCATCAGGCCTCGTTTTGTTATTCAAATAAATCTTTTTGCACCTTTTGAAACATGCCTGCGCCCTGGGTCCGTTCCTCCACCAAACCTGATATAATGAAGCGACCAAACACCCAGCCTGCAGGCATGAGTTTGTTTGGTCTGCCCCCCCAGAAGGCAGATAGTTTTTTTCCCTCCACCGCCACCTGAACTCCACAAGACCAGGTTAGCCTCACCTGCCTGTGACGCTCCGGTCCCGTCTTTGCCACCATGGGCGGATGAGGTAACAAGTCCTCAGATCGTCGGGGCGCTGATGATCCTCCGGTGGTCCTCCACTCTCTCAGCAAAGCAGGTCCTCTGCCAACGGATCGAGGACATCTTGGCGAGGCGTCCCGACCTGCTCCTCCTGCCCGGCCACCGGAGGGTCAGTGAGTACGCTCAGCAGGTCCTGGCTGTTCATCTGAACACCCACCCTCCCACCCCTTCTG
>NW_013953621.1:12685-15153 GCF_001266775.1 Austrofundulus limnaeus
TTTACAGTCGTCTCGTTCAGGTCGGTACTTCTCTCCTCTCAGTAGGGTTGTTTACAGCACACATGATTTCCGGTTAGCTTCTTAGCTTAGCCTCCGTCACGGTAACATACGTCGCAGCCAACTGATCCAATCATTTTAAACTTCAGCAGAGGCCACGCCTCCTTCAAGAATCACTTCACTATGCATCAAGTCCAGACCCTTGTATGAAGCAAAATGAAGGACAGGGTCTGGTTTTAACCAGGCTAGTTCAAACGTGGTCTTTGTGATTGACAAAGTGTGACTAGAACAAAAGTCCAACAACAGAACACCGCTCAGGTTCAGATCGGAGAGGCCATTCCTCCCAAACACGCTTCTCTAGGTCACACTGTTGTTACCCATGTGGGCATTGAAATCCCCCAGCAGAACGAARGAATCCCCAGCTGGAGYACCTTCCAGCACCCCTGCTAAGGAATCCAAGAAGGCTGGGTACTCCGTCAGAGACCGTCCCTCCAACTGAAGGTGCAGGGAAACTACCCTCTTATCTACTGGGGTAAACTCCAACACACAGGCACCATGTCGGGGGGCCAAAAGTAGACTCACACCAGCTTGGTGCCTCTCACCATGGACGACTCCAGAGCAGAATAAAGGAATCCCCAGCTGGAGCAACTTCCAGCACCCCCACTAAGTACTCCAAGAAGGCTGGGTACTCCGAACAATCATTTGGTGCGTCAGCACAAATGACCGTCAGAGACCGCCCCACCACCTGAAGGCGCAGGGAAGCTACCCCGAGCTACTCCAGCTTGGTGCCTCTCACCATGGACAACTCCAGAGTAGAATAAAGTCCAACCACTCTTGAGACGATCGGTTCTGGAGCCCATACTGTGCGTTGAGGTGAGCCCAACGGTACCTCTAAACCTCACTCACAATCTCAGGCTCCTTCCCCACCAGACAGGTGATGTTCCAGGTCCCAAGAGCCAGTTTTGGTAGGCCAGGGTCAGAGCGCCAAGGTCCCCGCCTTTGGATACTGCCCATAGCATCATGCACCCGAGTCATACTGCCCCTTCTGCAGGTGGTGGGCCCACAGGAAGGCAAACCCATGTAGCTCATCTGGGCTGAACCCAGCCAGGTCCCRTGGGTAGAGACCCGGCCACCAGGCRCTCRCCAACAAGCCCCTCCTCCAGGCCTGGCTCCAGGGTGGGRCYYTGKTGACCCASRTCCGGGCAAGGGACACTGAGTTCCTTGTAGAGACGGGATAAATGGCTTTTTGAAGGGATCCGGATCTTAGGGAGCATTTGTTTCATAGAGCTGTTCGATTTTGAACATATTACGTCATTACGTAGGACAATACGTCATCACGTAGGGCAATACGTCATTACGTAGGGCAATATGTCATCACATAGCCGTACGTAATGATGTAATCCCACGTGGGTGGAACCGTGAGCCTCTGTACTCCACAACTCCGCCTGTTTTCTGTGAAAAGGCAAAGCGAGACCAATTTAAGTATGAAAAATAAAGATTATATGAGGAATAAAAGAAATAAAACTACAAACGGCTCGTTACAGTCCACGATTTGGCTCCTGTCGTTCGTTGTAAAGAGCCGTTCAAAAGATTCGGATCGTTCGCGAACGTCACATCTCTAGTTTCTTGATCGTTTAGTGTCCACATGAGGCAGTTGAAACGTTTATTGTCTGGAACTGTTAACTTGGACCAATCTGCCAACTCTCCTCCTCCATGATGAGGTGATGATTCAACGGAGGAGTTGTTTTTTTCCTTAAGCTTGCAAAAAGGAAATATTTTATCTTGAAATCTCCTCTGTGCCAGTTTATGGAACAAAGAGGCATCATTATGTCAACAAAAATAAGGACCATGATAACAATCGGTTCTGGTCCTTTACTGCGATCAGTTCTGCCTGTCGGTCCGACATGAACAAGACGTGATCCCAGAGGTGGAAGCATATTTTACAGCAAATAACCCAGATGGTAGCAGGGAGCTTTCTGTCAGAACAGATGAGGAAACACCTCTTCAGTCAGGTAACCTTTGTGTTTCCTGCCACTGGCCTTGTGTGTAACAGCAGAGAGCAGCAGTGACTGGGGTCCCTCAGGGAGCTGCTTTAATCTCACACACCGGAACAGATTTCTCATTTATCAACCCTGTTTGCATCTCGTTAGCTGCCTCTCACATCTGTTTTACTGTGAAATGAGTAACACTGMGCAGATGGGCACATCTTTACATAAATATGGGAGACATTTTTTAACCCAGTTTAGTTGGTTCTTTGTGGCTTTGAATAAAAACTAATGTCCAGGGTTCCCACACCTTGGTCAACATCAAATTCAAGGACCTTTCAAGGACTTTCCAGTACCAATTTCCTCAAATTCAAGAACCACGCGCAACGGCAATTACCTCCTGCTACCGCAGAGTGTTACCAATAAACATGTTTAATATCATGTAAATTCAATGAAAAACTGAACACAGAAGTTGTTGAGTCAGAA
>NW_013953621.1:17950-19796 GCF_001266775.1 Austrofundulus limnaeus
CTTGTTAAGTAGCAGGTATATAACTTGTTAAGTACCAGGTGCGTAACTTTTTAAGTAGCAGGTATATAACTTAATAAATACTAGGTAAATAACTTGTTAAGTACCAGGTACGTAACTTTTAAAGTAGCAGGTATATAACTTGTTAAGTACCAGGTACGTAACTTTTAAAGTAGCAGGTATATAACTTGTTAAGTACCAGGTACGTAACTTTTAAAGTAGCAGGTATATAACTTGTTAAGTACTAGGTACGTAACTTTTAAAGTAGCAGGTATATAACTTGTTAAGTACTAGGTAAATAACCTGTTAAGTAGCAGGTATATAACTTGTTAAGTACTAGGTAAATAACCTGTTAAGTAGCAGGTATATAACTTGTTAAGTACTAGGTAAATAACCTGTTAAGTAGCAGGTATATAACTTGTTAAGTACTAGGTAAATAACCTGTTAAGTAGCAGGTATATAACTTGTTAAGTACTAGGTATATAACTTGTTACTGTATGTTGTGTTTATCTTTTGTTTTTAATGTGTAAAATTATTGGTTTTAAATGAAATGAATAAACAATTTAAACAAATAAACAAAAAGTTGTAGAAAAATCACAACACTTACAGTTTTTCCAGTGTTTCTAATAAAAAAAGAAACAGACTGAACGTGCCCTGAAAGACTTTTATTTGATTTTATGTTACAGTCAAAGAAAATCGTACATAATTTGACTGATGAAGAACATCTGAGTGCATGTTTCATCAGTCATCTCTTTCATTAGTTTACGTGATTGTGCGCTCTGGGTTTGACYAAATCAAAACACTCAAACGTCACAGTGTGTTGTGTTTAGAGTATTTTCTTTCAAACAGCAGAAATAGTCTCAGTGAATAAACCTGTGAAGATAAAAGCAGCTGTTTGCAAACAGATGTTTTCACTTTTTAATATATAAACATGAAACTCTTGCAAAGTGTTTTTAGAGCAGAAAATATGAGCTTTAAGCACTCTGCTGTTATTGTGAGTGTTTTCCATGATGCATTCATTTCCTGTGCGTTAGCTTTGAAAGAACCAGTAGTTAGTGTTGTGGTTAGCTCAGACCTGTTTCTCCACATCCTTTGTTTCAGGAGCCGCAGCAGATCCCGTCGGTCTCACACCAAGGATGTGGTGCTCTCCGGGTTCACCCGCACCGACCTCGTGCTCTTCCTCAGGTCTCGCAGCTGCTTGGCCGGCTTGCCCACGGCCTCCTCGAAGCGTCGCTCCACCACCGGCAGCGCCGTGTCGTGGAGGAAGGAGGCGTTCTGCAGGACGAAGACCTTCTTCTCTGGGTCCTGCTCGCAGCGCAGGCTGTAGTCCACGTGCTGCACGGCCACCAGGATGATCTCCCGCAGGCTCTCCAGCAGCACCATGTGCAGCTCGGGGAAGTAAAGCTTCAGGCCTTCCTCCAGGAAGCTCATCATCTGCTTGGTGAAGGCCACGATGGTGTAGCTCAGGTTCACCCAGCAGTCGTCCCCCGTGTACTGCTGGAAGCTGATGCCACAGCTGTGCATCTCTTCCTGCACGACAAACAGGAAATTAACACTGATTCAAACTAATTACCTTTTATTTGTTAACATACAGACATATTCAGAAAAAATGCAGATGATGTAGATKAACAATGAAGTCACCTATGCACCTCATCACCAGGGGTGCAAATTAGCACCCGCCACTGTGGTGGGTAGGGGTGTAAGAAAATATCGATACACTGAAATATCGCGATATTTCATTTCCCGATACTGTATHRATATTCTAAAGCCCTGTATCGATTTTTTATTAAGGTTTAAAATGTCAACTTTCCTGCCAGCCGTTCATTTTTATGTTGTAGTTCAGCCTCTG
>NW_013953621.1:24602-29842 GCF_001266775.1 Austrofundulus limnaeus
CAATTACAAACTACATCTACTGTAGTGTTATCACAGATTATTAAGTTATTTGTTTTTTATGTCATATAATAAATATGATTTTGGTCTGTGAGAGAAAACTGGAGAACAGGAAGTTGATCTATATGTTGCTCTACCAACTGTGACGCTGTACTGCCTCATTTTATATTTAATATATAATTATTAAAATTAATTAATTGTTAAAAAAATAGTGTTTCTTTTAATATTTATAAGGTTATATTCCTAAATATGTAGGGGAATTGAAAAAGGAAAAACCTGGGTACTCAACAGGATAAAACTGGGGGGGCCACTAGGGTGGCCAGCTTGTTCTCAGGGGGGGCATGGCCCCCCCTGAGAACAAGCTGGCCACCCTAGTGGCCCCCCTGCTGCTGACCTGTTTGCTGAAGGCGTCCACAAACATGGTCATGGCCGCTCTGGACCAGACCACGAAGGCGGAGTAGCAGCCGGTGTTCCCCGCGAAGTCCATCTCGAACTCCTTGGCGGTCTCCAGCAGGCTGGTGAAGAAAATGTTGCAGAGTTTGTGGATGTACAGCAGCGTGGCGCCCTCGATGCGCAGCTGCCGGATGGCCGTTTGGACGGCCGCGGCGCGGTTCTTCAGGAACAGCTCGCACGCTTTGGTGGACTGACCTGAGAGAAGAAGAAGAACCCACGTTATTATGTGATCGGTTCTCCTTCYGTACGCTTCTCAGCATCGAACTCGCTCCACGATTTTTGTGCCATTTCAACGATTCATACATGAAAACGTTCATCTCATTTATGACAATCCTGCTATGGCTTTTGGTATTTCAGCTGTTTTTACCTTTTCAGCTATTTCACATTTTTTAGCCACTTTTTTTGCCTAAATGAATGGAGCTGTTTTCAACATCCTTAAAATCCTTTCAAATGTTTCTGAATCTTTACAGATCCGTACACCTTTTGGTCTGGTACTGCTCCCTGTCTTAACTTTTTCTTACGTTTTTGCTAATTTTAGCTATTTTCTGCAATTTCAGCTAAAATTCAGCTTCTTTCTGCTATTATTCTGCTTTTATTTTTCTGCTAATTTGTGCAAACTCTGCTCCTTACAKGTGCATTCTRMTATTTTCATCTATTGCTGCAACTTAAGCTAATTTTTAGCTGTTATTAGCTAAAATTARCTTCTTTTTAAAGCTAAATACACAAGTTTTTGTGGCTAATATAACTTTTTTTCTGCTAAGTTCTGCAACCTTAAGCTCATTATGCTTCATTATGCTAATTAAAAAATTTCCAGCTACTTTTGAACTATTTTACTTAAAATTTTGGCTGKTTTAGTTATTTAATTTTGTACATTTATGCATTTCTTTCTGCCAATTTTACATTTTTTCCCACTTGAATGCTAATTACAGCTTGTGGCTGCTACACTTAGCTTATTTTATGCTAATTTTAGCTTTTAACTATAGATCTTCTTTTGCTTTTTCTACTGTTTGAGCTTTTTTTCTGCAAATTTGTGGTATTTATGTATTTTTCTGCTGTTTTTAGCTGTTTTCTGCTTTTTCAACTATATTTTTTTGCTTCTTTTTACTTTTTTCCTGCAAAGTTAGGCTTTTTTTTTGTTGCTTTTTTCAACTGTAAAAGTTTAAACTTGCAGAAACACTTTTGTTATTAAAAAGTTTCAGCTCGTTTTCAGCAGGAAGCATGCACACAAGCATTTTCGTGGAAATGCAATTTCTCTATTTAAACTAAAAATCAGATTTTTACAGTACGGGTTTGATGCTTTTTAAGTCCAATGATAAAAACGAGAGGTGAGCTGATCTGTAGAGGTTCTCAAACTGGGGTCCCTGGACCCCCAGGGGTCTGTGAGAGGTATCTTGTGGGTCCTCAGAAATTGTTACTAAAATGTTAATTTGTTTTTTAAATGCACGGAGAACAACGAACTAATAAAACAAACATAATAAACTTAATAAAAATATATATTTCCGTGGCATTTAGGGGTTGAAATGACAATAAATTATCTTTTAAAACAGCGGGGGGGTTATGAGGGGTCCCCAGAAACAAACGTCTGGAGAACCCCTGATTTAATCTAAATAAAGCGGTGGATTTGTGTGGATAGAAAAATAAAACTAAAAACAGAAACCTAGCCTGACGAGTTGGGACACGGCTCTCCGGGTGGCTTTCGGCCCCCCTCGCAGCGAGCGGTCCGGAGACAGCTCAAACACCAGCACCTCGGTCAGCTGCCACACCCGCTCGTCCACCTTGGCCCGCAGCTCCTTCACCTTCGGGCTGGCCGGCTGCTCCTTCAGGTACTCGCTGAGCTTGTCCAGCAGGTCCACGGCACCCTCAAAGTCCCTCTGGGCGATGCACACATCCAGGTCTTCAGGCAGCTCCTGGATCCACTCGGGGCTGAGGCTCGCGCACTCTTCTGCTGGCTCGTCGTCCACGTCGAAGGGGTTGGTGGAGACCTCGGCTCGGACAGGAGACGTAGGAGCCGCCTCCTCCTTCTTGTGTTTGTCCTTGGAGGCTTTATTCTTCTTGGTTGCCTCCAGGATCTCCAGCCACTCCTTCTTGACCTTGCTGTTCTCGGCCTGGAAGATGCGGCTGTCCGGGAACATGAGGATCTTGAACATGTCCTTCATGGGGGGGTTGTCCTTCACGTTCACCACGGCGAAGCTCTCCAGGTCGTACAGGGCGTTGTATTTATACTTCACCTTGTCTTTGCGGCTGGGGAGCCAGGTGGCGATCAGCAGGCAGTCGTTCATCAGGAAGGCRTGCACCTTCTGGATGTGGGCCATGTTGTCCACATCAAACTCCCCCAGGTCCCCGTTGTAGACCAGGTGTCTCCCTGGGGTGTCCATGATGTTCTCAGCTCCTTCAACTTTCTCCAGCAGAGAGGTGAGGGTCCTCTGCTTCAGCTCCTCTGTCTCTTTGGGGAAGGCCGCCTGCATCTCCTTGGAGGTCTCGTCCTTGTCGGCGGACAGCAAGGCCTGGGTGATGCTCTCCATGATGCTCTTCTGCTCGGTCAGGATGTGGCTCAGCTGGTACATCTCGCTCTCCAGGTACGAGATCTCCTTGGCCGTCTCGATGAACTGTCTGTAGTTCTTGTACACGTTCTTCTTCAGGTTCTGGGCCGTCTCGTCGGCCAGGTTTTGGATCTTCTGCCGGTGCTCCTGCAGGTCTCTGTCGCCATCCGACTGCTGGGACAGCTGCTTCACGTACGACTGCGGGTCGAAGTTCGGCGATTCGAGCAGTTTCCGGAGTCGATTCCCGGTTTCCGACATCTTTAGCCTCGTGGTGTTTATTTATTTATTTCTTCTTAAGCTGTTAATAAAATGGAGAAAAACATGAAGTGAAAAAGAGCTCGTTCATTTCCGCTTCTAGACGGACAGGGAGCTGTAAACGGCTACTTCCGGGTTGAAAACTGCTACTTCCGGGTTGTCACGACAAAAACAGTCCCGAGTTATATTTGATGAGGTAAATAAAATAAAAATAATCATGTTATAATGTATTACAGGAATACAATGTTCGTTTTCTATTAAACTAATATGTTTTTAAACAATATTCTGATTAAGTTTTGCTTTTTCAATGATAGACTACATTTCCCAGAAGCCCTTTGGGCAGTTTGAAAATAAATAACTACACGTTTTTACGACAATTCAGCGATAAAAAAAACCAACATGTTATATTTATCTTAGCATATTATTCATTTGTTAATTAAAATTAAATAAAAAATTAAGAAAATAGCTAAGTCAACTACGTAACCGGTTGTTTTTAGAAAGATACACCGGAAGTACTTCTTGTGCTTGCCGGAAATACACATCGGCGCCGGTGGAGCTGRTTTTGGATGGATTAGCAAAGTACCCTGCCTAAAAACATGTGACTTACTTTAAAAAAAATATGACACCGACCCCAGGACTTGTGCTCACATTTACTCCGAAGGACYGGTGCTTTAATCCAGGCTCAGTTGTTATTTGTTCCGGAACTTACGATCTCCGTTAGCTTGTTAGCTTAGCTTAGCTAGTTAGCATCTACCTGTTTTCATGATGGACGCGGACTTCCTGCTCGCCGTTCAGCTGCAGGATCAGTTCGACAGTGAGTTCGAGACTTCTCTGCTTCCASCGCACGAGTTTACCGGAGAGGACTGCGGAAAGAGCGGCAAGAACCCGAGGGTGGAGGCGGCTGGAGGTGTCCCCAGTTTGAAGCCGAGTCCGCGGCCCGAGCGGCCGCTGAGCATCGTGGACAAGTCCTGGGAGATGCTGGACCCGAACCCGGACGTGAGGGCCATGTTCCTGCAGTTCAACGACAGGTTCTTCTGGGGCAAACTGAGCGGAGTGGAGGTGAAGTGGAGCCCCAGGATGACGCTGTGAGTCCGGGTTACACATCACACTTTTATCATTGTGTACAGAAATAAACACGGTTTCACAACACCTTTAAAATATCTCTTTTTGTGTTGTAAAGTAAGTTTCCTGACAGTGTCATCATTATAACACAACATTTATAATAATTACTGGCACATATAGGCTAAACCAGTGGTTCCCAAAGTTTGGGTCGGGACCCACAGTGGGGTCCAGAAACATCAAGGTTGGGTCCTGAAAATATTTTCTGAATTTAATTACACCAAAAAGTGACAAACATTTTTTGCCTTTGTCGTTACAAAATATTAAGATTAGCGTACTTAAAATGGACAAAAATAATGTAACAAATAATGTTACTATGCTCTTGTTTATTTGACGTGAAAACAATGTTTATCAACCGACAACAGCCGGTGGGCTCAGGTCTCTGATTATTTTACTTTGTGGGTCAAAAGCTGAAAAGTTTGGGAACAACTGGTAAACAAACACAAGCTGTGTTTCCATTACAAATGTGTGCAAAACTTTGTCGATATTTTGTTAATGTTGAAAAACACAGTTTCACAACTGCWGTGTTTCCATTAAGTAATAAATGTTMTTAAAGTCACGTGAATACGTTTGTTCTCATGATAAGTCATTACAAACATGGCAGCGATGGATGTAAACACATAGCATGTTGCTACCACGACACTAGCGCTCATCATCAGAGGAGACGTCGGCGTCTTTTATCGAGGCTTTCCAGAGACAAGTCCCTACTTGGGAGCGCCTACGTACAGTGGGGAGAACAAGTATTTGAAACACTGTTGATTTTTCAGGTTTTCCCACTTGCAAAGCTTGTAGATGACTGTAATTTTTATCATAGGTACTCTTCAACTGTGAGTGATGGAATCTAAAACAAAAATCCAGAAAAATACAATGTATGAT